>NC_091384.1:10752749-10977749 GCF_038502225.1 Cherax quadricarinatus | reverse complement strand
ACGTGAAGTTGATGAGAAGAATTAAATCGGACGAGGATGAGGCAGGACTGCAAAGAGACCTGGACAGGCTGGACATGTGGTCCAGCAACTGGCTTCTCGAATTCAATCCAGCCAAATGCAAAGTCATGAAGATTGGGGAGGGGCAAAGAAGACCGCAGACAGAGTATAGGCTAGGTGGACAAAGACTACAGACCTCACTCAGGGAGAAAGACCTTGGGGTGACCATAACACCGAGCCCATCACCGGAGGCACACATCAACCAAATAACTGCTGCAGCATACGGGCGCCTGGCAAACCTGAGAATAGCGTTCCGATACCTTAATAAGGAATCGTTCAAGACACTGTACACTGTGTATGTTAGGCCCATACTGGAGTATGCAGCACCAGTCTGGAACCCACACCTGGTCAAGCACGTCAAGAAGTTAGAGAAAGTACAAAGGTTTGCAACAAGGCTAGTCCCAGAGCTCAAGGGAATGTCGTACGAGGAAAGGTTAAGGGAAATCGGACTGACAACACTGGAGAACAGAAGGGTCAGGGGAGACATGATAACGACATACAAGATACTGCGGGGAATAGACAAGGTGGAGAGAGATAGGATGTTCCAGAGAGGGGACACAGGGACAAGGGGTCACAACTGGAAGCTGAAGACTCAGACGAGTCACCGGGACGTTAGGAAGTATTTCTTCAGTCATAGAGTTGTCAGCAAGTGGAATAGCCTAGCAAGTGAAGTAGTGGAGGCAGGAACCATACATAGTTTTAAGAAGAGGTATGACAAAGCTCAGGAAGCAGAGAGAGAGAGGATCCAGTAGCGATCAGTGAAGAGGCGGGGCCAGGAGCTGAGTCTCGACCCCTGCAACCACAATTAGGTGAGTACAATTAGGTGAGTACACATATACACACACACACACACACACACACACACACACACACACACACACAGTAAGGAATCGTTCAAGACACTGTACACCGTGTATGTCAGGCCCATACTGGAGTATGCAGCACCTGTTTGGAACCCGCACTTGATAAAGCACGTCAAGAAACTAGAGAAAGTACAAAGGTTTGCCACAAGGTTAGTTCCAGAGCTAAGGGGAATGTTCTATGAAGAAAGATTAAGGGAAATCGGCCTGACGACACTGGAGGACAGGAGGGTCAGGGGAGACATGATAACGACATATAAAATACTGCGTGGAATAGACATGGTGGACAAAGACAGGATGTTCCAGGGAGGGGACACAGAAACAAGAGGCCACAATTGGAAGTTGAAGACACAAATGAGTCAGAGAGATATTAGGAAGTATTTCTTCAGTCATAGAGTTGTAAGGCAGTGGAATAGCCTAGAAAATGATGTAGTGGAGGCAGGAACCATACACAGTTTTAAGACGAGGTTTGATAAAGCTCATGGAGCGGGGAGAGAGAGGACCCAGTAGCAACCGGTGAAGAGGCGGGGCCAGGAGCTAAGACTCGACCCCTGCAACCACAAATAGGTGAGTACAAATAGGTGAGTACACACACACACTATCTCTCTCTCTCTCTCTCATTCACTCACTCACTTCTTTCAAACATTTCATTCTGTTATACAAAAAAAAAAAAAAACATCACTCTAGCAACAATAAATGTCCGTCTAACCTTAGCCCTTTCACTGTTAGTGCCATAGTACTATGGCTTACGAGCCAGTGTTGGTGCCATAGTACTACGCCAAAATTCTAGCGGCTTCAAATCTAGTGGGAGAAAGCTGGTTGGCCTACATATGAGAGAATGGGTCTGTGTGGTCAGTGTGCTCAGTATAAAAAAAATTAGGGAGCCAGTGGTGCATTGTGGGAATGCCATTTCAGTAGTCCTTGTTCAGCATGCCTAGCGGTAAGAAATATCTGACTCCCTGGAAAATTTGGGACTCTTCTCTTCCAAACTGATGGTTCTAACACAGATGGAAGTGTCAGTGAAGATGAATTTCATGGTTTTGAGGAGTTTGTGAATGGGAGCAGTGCCCAGGATACCAGATACAAATAGTGAAAAGGGAAGGCAACTTGAGTGTTGGGGAAGGCAGCTTGGGTGTTGGGGAAGGCAGCTTGGGTGTTGGGGGAAGGCAGCTTGGGTGTTGGGGGAAGGCAGCTTGGGTGTTGGGGAAGGCAGCTTAGATGGTGAGGAAGGCAGCTTGGATGTTGGGGAAGGCAGCTTGGATGGTGGGGAAGGCAGCTTGGGTGTTGGGAAAGGCAGCTTGGATGTTGGGGAAGGCAGCTTGGATGTTGGGGAAGGCAATTTGGATGGTGGGGAAGGCAGCTTGGGTGTTGGGGAAGGCAGCATGGATGGTGGGGAAGATGGTGTGTAAGTAAGTTTATTCAGGTATACACGAATACAGTTACATAGATTATCATACATAGCAACATGTGTAGAGAACCCAGGATAACCCAAAAAAGTCAAAGTGACTATTTCCAGCATGGGTGGTGGGGAAGACAGTGTGGGTGTGGGGAAGGCAGCATGGGTGTGGGGAAGGCAGCATGGGTGTGGGGAAGACAGCTTGGATGGTGGGGAAAGCAGCTTGGATGTTGGAGAAAGCAGCTTGGGTGTTGGGGAAGGCAGCTTGGATGTTGGGGAAGGCAGCTTGGGTGTTGGGGAAGGCAGCTTGGATGGTGGGGAAGACAGCATGACTGGTGGGGAAGACAGCATGGGTTGGTGTAAACCAGTTTTGTAAATATAATGACAGCAATGTTTGTACAGTTATTGTGTTCCATACAATGAGTGGATATATATATACATTATGCATTATATTGGTCTCACAGGCTGTTGCGGCCCCCTACCAAACTAGTGGTTAAATGGTTAACCTGCCGGCCGGCAGTACCACTGGGTACGTCATCAAACCCATTGTGGGGACTGCTGAGCCGGCCTTAGTAAGTACCTGAACACCTCACGGTACACATCTACTGGCTTTAGAAGCAGTAAGTACCTGAACACCTCACGGTACACATCTACTGGCTTTAGAAGCAGTAAGTACCTGAACACCTCATGGTACACATCTACTGGCTTTAGAAGCAGTAAGTACCTGAACACCTCACGGTACGCAGCTAAGCAGTAATTACCAGAACACCTTACAGTATAGATCTACTGGCAGTAGAGAATATTCTCCTGCCCATCTTTTGGTATTCTACTGGCTTCTACTGATTTTAGAAGAGCCGCTCACCGCAGCTCACTGAGTCTGATGGCCTCAGTTACTTGACGGCCGCACTCAGTGAGCTTGCAGCATGGTGTTCTGCTAGTAATTCATCGGACCACCTTGCGGTGTGTCAATTGGTCTTGAAGGCAGTAGATAGTACTCACCAGACCATCTTACGGTGTACTTCTACCGGCCTTAGAGAGTATTTACAGGACTACCGGTGATGTCTGCGGATTCACCGCCTACACTGGTCAACTGTGGGCTAAGTCAACTGATGCTGTTTTAGTGGGACATTACATGAAGAAAAGGTTGGAGTGTTACACTGAACTGGGCTAGGACCGCAGTGTGACACTTAAGCAAGTATAATGGAGTGGAACACCGAGATATGCTACAGGACCGTAGTGGAACACTGAGAAGAAAAGGGTGTCTTGTGACACTGAAGATGGCCTGGTTGTAGTGTACATTGAATAGTGTCATGTGACTGGCCTCTCGAAAGACGCTACGTCGATAGTGAGTGTGTCGCAGAGACAAGGGTGTCAAGTGTGACACAGTCGAGAAAGGGTGTGGATGACGCAGAGAAAAGGTTGTCATGTGACACGGAGAGCTGGAGTGTCTGGTGACACAGAGAAAAGGGTGTCAAGGGACACGGTTGTGAAGGAGCGTCATCACACGGTGAAAAGGGTGTCGAGTGACACGGTGGAGAAGGAGCGTCACAACTCGAATAAGTGTCGTGTGGGACACAGAGCATCATTATAAGTGTCGTGTGAGACACGGAGTTGATCATAATTTATTATTATACAAATGTTATTTATAATTTATTATTTTAGTATAGATATATATATATATATATATATATATATATATATATATATTATTATTTTAAGATGCTAATAATTTATTATTGTAACATGTATATATATTTTAACCCCTTCAGGGTCCAAGGCCAAAATCTGAAGTGGTGCCCCAGTGTCCAAGAATTTTCCCCCAAAAAAATTTTTATTTTTTATTATGAAATGGTAGAGAATCTTTTTGTGAAGGTAATAAAACAAAAAGTACGAAATTTGATGGAAAATTGACGAAATTATGCTCTCACGAATTTTGATGTGTCAGCGATATTTACGAATCGGCGATTTTGCCGACTTTGACTTCCATTTTAGGCCAATTACATCATTCCAGTCGACCAAATTCTTAGCTATTTTACT
This sequence comes from Cherax quadricarinatus, assembly GCF_038502225.1. Lineage (NCBI taxonomy): Eukaryota > Metazoa > Arthropoda > Malacostraca > Decapoda > Parastacidae > Cherax > Cherax quadricarinatus. The sequence goes on along the minus strand of NC_091384.1, from coordinate 10,973,399 downwards.
AGTATTACTTCTATTCTATCGATTGAGCACAAGAAATCGCCAAGTCAACTGTTTCAACTACAAAATAAAGTGATCGGAAATTGGTAATTTGGCCAATTTAACACAAAGTTCAAAATATTCCAATTTCAAAATAGCGTCCAGAATAAACAATGTAGGCATTCCTGGCACTAAAGTAACATTTCCTCGGTTCATTAGTTACGTTTTGAGGCTTTACAAATAAATCCCATTTTGATTTTTTATTCACATAATGAATTTTTATTCACACCAAAAAATAGAAGATTTACTGTTATGCAATACTGTAATAACTGTATAAATATCATCAACATATTTGTGAATGTATATTAGACCAGCTGGCGTGTATTAGACGTGTGAGGTCGTTTGTTTACTCTTGAATATCGGCAAAAATTTCACATTTCTGCTACTTTGAGCTCAGTTTCAAGCCATTTCCAGTGCTAAAACCAATCAAAATCATCTCTATTTCTGTAATATGTCCTCCATTCTATCAAATGAGACCAAGAAATTGCAAATACAACTATAAAAAACATACGAAAAAACACTGCAAAGTTGCTGTTTTAATCGAAAATCTTGGTTTCAGTTTTTTTCTCTCATTATACACAGTGTGCTGCAGGATTTGTTTTATGTGGTGCACACATACCACATAGATGTATTCTCTCATATCTAGGCCCAAGTGTACCACTCACAGTTTATCAGAGTGAGCTGAGCTCATGGCGTAGATCTACGGTTTGGACCCTGAACGCAAAGCCGTAGATTTATGGGACGGACCCTGAAAGGGTTAAATACCTCTAAACCAAAGATTGATTTTTATATTTATTAAAGATTCATTTATTTTAACGTGTATTTATGTATCCCAAACTCTTTATTACAAAATGAGTAAACTACCATCTTAAAAATCACTTTTTTTGTAATACAGGCCACAAAAGTTACTTGAAAAAAATCAAATATTAGAAACAAAAAAAGAAAAAACTAGAATAAAAGTAAAAATAATATTACCGAGTGAGCGGCAGTCGCCGATGTTGCCGTAAGCAGTTCACTTTCTGTCAACTTCATGCCTCTGTATCTCAGTATGTACTGATCACAAAAAAAAAAATTTATTTTAAAACAATCAGAAAAACCTTAAGATTTTGGTAAGAAAGATTTTTTTTTTTTTTTTTTTTTAGAATATTTTTCGACACTGAGAGCAGGTTTATGATCAGAGGTCTCGACAGTGAAAGGGTTAATGTACCAACTGAGTGCACTGACACCCGCCACTGTACTTCACAGAGCAGTGCACTGTGATGTGCACCACCCTAGAATTTCACCCAAAAAGTGCACAAAAATAGCAATTTTGAACAGTTTGATAGCTCCATGTAGCATGAGGAGTAGGAGCAGTCAGTGTAGTAACCAGGCCTACCCTGGCAGTGACCAGTGGGTAGGCCTACCCTGGTAGTAACCACTGGTTAACACAATGACCTAGGCCTACTCTGGCAGTAACCAGCGGCTAGCACACTGACCCAGGCCTACCCTTGCAGTAACCAGTGGCTAGCACACTGACCCAGGCCTACCCTTGCAGTAACCAGCGGCTAGCACACTGACCCAGGCCTACCCTTGCAGTAACCAGCGGCTAGCACACTGACCCAGGCCAACCCTTGCAGTAACCAGTGGCTAGCACACTGACCCTGGCCTACCCTTGCAGTAACCAGTGGCTAGCATGCTGACCCAGGCCTACCCTTGCAGTAACCAGTGGCTAGCACACTGACCCAGGCCTACCCTTGCAGTAACCAGTGGCTACCACACTGACCCAGGCCTACCCTTGCAGTAACCAGCGGCTAGCACACTGACCCAGGCCTACCCTTGCAGTAACCAGTGGCTAGCACACTGACCCAGGCCTACCCTTGCAGTAACCAGTGGCTAGCACACTGACCCAGGCCTACCCTTGCAGTAACCAGTGGCTAGCACACTGACCCAGGCCTACCATTGCAGTAACAAGCAGCTAGCACACTGACCCGGGCCTACCCTTGCAGTAACCAGCAGCTAGCACACTGACCCAGGCCTACCCTTGCAGTAACCAGTGGCTAGCACACTGACCCAGGCCTACCCTTGCAGTAACCAGTGGCTAGCACACTGACCCAGGCCTACCCTTGCAGTAACCAGCAGCTAGCACACTGACCCAGGCCTACCCTTGCAGTAACCAGTGGCTAGCATACTGACCCAGGCCTACCCTTGCAGTAACCAGCAGCTAGCATACTGACCCAGGCCTACCCTTGCAGTAACCAGTGGCTAGCATACTGACCCAGGCCTACCCTTGCAGTAACCAGTGGCTAGCACACTGATCCAGGCCTACCCTTGCAGTAACCAGTGGCTAGCGTACTGACCCAGGCCTACCCTTGCAGTAACCAGTGGCTAGCACACTGACCCAGGCCTACCCTTGCAGTAACCAGTGGCTAGCACACTGATCCAGGCCTACCCTTGCAGTAACCAGTGGCTAGCGTACTGACCCAGGCCTACCCTTGCAGTAACCAGTGGCTAGCACACTGACCCAGGCCTACCCTTGCAGTAACCAGTGGCTAGCACACTGATCCAGGCCTACCCTTGCAGTAACCAGTGGCTAGCACACTCTTCTTGTTTTGGAAGTTGAAAGTCTCCAGGGATTACATAATGGGTCTAGGAACTGTATCTCAACATTACAGAGGCACATAATGGGTCTAGGAACTGTACCTCAACATTACAGAGGCATATAATGGGTCCAGGAACTGTACCTCAACAAGTTACAGTGATAAACTATTTACATGTTTATATCTGGTTACAGTCGTAATAAGTTATGTTACGGTCATAATAGGTTAGTTGTAAGGAGTTATTTATACAGACAGGAATCAGCTCACAAAAAAAAAAAAAGATTTGCAAAAAATTGTATAAAAATGTCCTGAAATTCCTTCTTAATAAATGCAAGTGTTATCCAACAGGTCGGGAGAAGCTGGAGCTCGGGGAGGTGCGGATAAAGGTGGTCCTGGAGGCTGACGGCACGCAGGTCGAAGATCCGGAATATTTTTGCACCCTGCCGGAGAACACTGTATTCCTCTTGCTCAGGCAGGGTGAGCACTGGTACCCTGCTGGCGTGGAGGTCCTCAGACAAGGTACTCTTTCTCTCTCTCTCTCTCTCTCTCTCTCTCTTTCTCTCACTCACTCTTTCTCCTTGCTTAGTGTCACTGCTGGCTCAGATTTAATTATAGTTACTCAGAGTAGCTGTTAATTACAGGTATTTATTCTCTGTAGATAAGAGTAATTACCTCAGGTAAATAAAAGAGAGACTTCCATATCTTTTATTGGGACAAAAGTTTTAGTCTGTTTAGATCTTTAAAGAATAAAATGTAAAATAGTCACAATTCATCTGCTGGGACAGTTCACCAAAATCTAGCCTTCGGTTTGTTCAGGGTCGACCCAAACATTGTTATGAGGGTCGTCTCAGAAATGCAGGTTTTTGGCGAATTGTTACATCATGAAGACATAAACAGACCAGAACGATGCCCCAGTGAAGGCTGGTACGCAATGTATGTGTTAGTCGTCAGTACTGTCGGCAGCTCAACTGTTAGACCCAGTAATCTCAGGTTTAAGGGCATTCCAGGAGTGTGTAAGTAACTTAGTTAAGGCTGTGAGGTCGCCCCTGTAACCTTCAATGTCCAGTGTTGATAAACAAGTAGTTAAAGTTATGGTACAGTGGCTGGAATAATTCAAGAATAACCTTCGCTTGGTAGTGGAACCTCATGATGGTATTTCAGCCTGTCCTGGACTGCGGTCAAGTCACAACAGTTTATTTTTTACACCAGATCTGTCAGGGTCATTTACTGCAAGAACAGGACAAAGGCTCGATCCTCCTTTTGCTATTTGGGAGATGAATTTGTCAACCTCAACTCAGGGTGAGAACTAGTCAGTTCACAAGTGAACGAATACCACTTTAACCACTACTACTTGCTTCTTCCTCATCTCTCCTCTTCCTGTTCTATTGAGCCTTCTTAGCCTTATTCTCATTCAATTATGACCCAACAGTGGTCCAGGATGGACGAAATTATTGTCAAACGTTCCTTCTCCCAAGTGTAACTTATTTGTACGCACATCTCACCATGGTCAAAGTTCACAGTGACGCACCTAAGACATCCACCACCGTCCACAGTACGTCACACTAGTCACATGAAGTTTAGGGTCACTTCTCCGGCCAGCAACTGATGTTTGAACTTAACCAGCAAGTCTGCTTGCCTAAGAAATAGGATAATTTTGACCACCATCCCTACCTTCTTGATTTTTTTCTTATCATTGTAAAATATCAGTCAGTGACCATTGCATATATTACTTAATAAAACCAATAAAATAACCTGAACTTGAAATATTATTGAGTCAATAATATTATTATTATTAGTCAATTCCATACTGTAATACAATAAAATACAATGATACAATACAATAATTCAATTGTATAATAGAAAAATACAATAAAATACAACTGTATAATACAATAGTGCAATTGTATAATAGAATAATACAATAAAATACAGCTGCATAATACAATAATGCAATTGTATAATAGAACAATATAATAAAATGCAATTGTTCTTTCAAAATTATCATACAGAAGATAAAATAATCTGGAGGTCCATACAATGCGCCTCATTTCAGTCAAAATTCATTGTTGTCTAAATCTCAATATGTTTTTATTTTTTTTAATATTTATGGTCTAATACCAGCCATTAATAGGAACATAAAAAGAGATACAGCTTGCAAAATGATTCATGAATAAAAAAATCTAAGTTATATTGTATGAAATCAAAATATAAAATATACTGTATATGAAAAATAACACAATAAAAGGTTTAGTACATGGGTGTACATAATAGCACTAGTTTTTTAAAACCCACATTACATGAGGCATTACAGGGAAGAGTGTCTAACATAAAAAACACATGGAAAAGTTACATGAACAATGTGTGGAAATTTGAAAACCTAAATTAGTGCATTAAACTCTCTTATAATGCTCAGGATAAGGTCCAGAAAATCAGGATTTTATGGAAATTAGTGTTATGTGAAGTGAAGAACAAATAAGAAAAATAGGGTTGTGTTCCAGTCCACCAAATTATCCTATTAATTATTTTTACTATTCTACTGCGTAAACATGTAATGTGAAGTTGAGAACATATTGAAAAAATATGCTTACATTCCAGTCACATTTCTTAATGAATTTTTTTGAACTTCTCTAGGAGGTCAAAATGAATGCTGTATAACTTGCTTCACAGTCTATTAGGTATTACTGAAAAGTGCAGACAGGGTTAATATAAGCCTTTTAGGCCTAGTTTCACATTGTGACATTTACCAGCTCACGCACATGTTCAATGCATGTCAACTCTGTGATATTAATAATAAAAATAATAATAATAATAATAATAATTTGGGATCTCATTATTCTAGAGTGCTGTTTATTTAACCCTTTCAGGGTCCCCAGGCCCTCTCGCAAACTTGTTCTCAGGGTCACCCAAATTTCAAAAAAAAAATTTTTTTTTTCTTACGAAAAGATAGAGAATCTTTTCCTGATCATAATGACACCAAAAGTATGAAATTTGATGGAAAACTTACGGAATTATGCTCTCGCGAAGTTAGCGGTCTCAACAATGTTTACGCATCGGTGATTTTGCCCACTTCGAGCCCTATTTTTGGCCAATTTCAGTGTACTAGTTGACAAAAATCATAACTATTTCGCTAGAACTCCATTTTTTCTATCGAATGAGTACAAGAAACCACCCATTTACCGATTTCAACTATCCAATACAGTGGTCAGAATTTAGCAATTTTGCCAATTTCACACAAATTTCAAAAGATGCCAATTTCTAAATAAGGTCCAGAATAAACAAAAAAGACATTCCTGGCACTAAAATAACATTTCCTCTGTTCATTAGTCACGTCCCCACGCCCCTCTTACATTCTTGTGCTTTCCACTTTGAATTTTTATTCTCAAAAAATAGAAGATTTACTGTTATGCAGACTACTACATTAGTGTAAAAATGGTATAAATAATATCAGCGCACTTGTGAAAGAATATTAGACTCACCAGTTGATGTGTATTGGATGCTTAGCATGATTTATTTACTTTTGAACTTTGGTAAAAATCGAACATTTCTGCTACTTTGAGCTCAATTTCAAGGTACTTTTCATTGTAAAACCAGTCAAAATCATCTCAATTTCTGTAATATGTCTTCCATTCTATAAAATGAGACCAGGAAAACTAGAATACAACAATAAATACCATACAAAAATACAGTGCAAAGTCACTGTTTTAATCCAAAAACACGGTCAAAGTTTTTTTTTTTCTCATTATGCACTGTGTGCTGCAGGATTTTTTTTTATATTGCGCACACTGACCACATAGACCCATTCTTTCATATGTAGGCCTACCAGCTTTCTCTCACTAGATTTGAGGGCGCTAGAATTTAGGCATACTAGTACGTCAAAAACCCTGGTGCGTAAGCCATACTAGTACGGCCGAAACCCTGAAAGGGATTAATAAATTCACACTCGCACACATGCTGCCGTAACCCCTAAACTGTCCACACGTAGATATACGTTCACGTGCGGCAGGCTCCGAACGTAGATCAATGTTTTATTTTTCATTCCTTCAAAATTGGCGCAATAGGCCTGAGTCGCCTTGATATGAGAGAATACATGTGTGCACTCAGTGTGAGCACACTGAAAAAATTGGGGACGCTGGGGTACCGTGTGGTAACACCAGTTAGTTTCAGCTCCATCTTGGATCAACATCATGGCAAACCCCCGTGAGTCACTGACGCCTCAGCATATTAACACTCTACTATTCCCGGAAAGTGATACAGAACGCGAGTTTAGTGGTTTTGACTCTGATATAGCCACTAAAGATCAAGGAATTAGTGAAACTTTTGTTGATAACCCAGATGACCCTCAGGCCATGAACTCTTGGGTGGCCAGTGTGGATAGTGTGGACAGTGTGGCCATACCAGACCTTCAGCCCAGCACTTCTGAGGTGGCTAGTGTGGCTAATGTGACCAGTGTGGCCACAATAGACCCTCAGGTCATGACCTCTGGGGTGGCCAGTGTGGCCATACCAGACCCTCAGCCCAGCACCTCTGGGGTTGCTAGTGTTACTTCCTAAAGGCAACTCTGCAAGAGGAAATTATCATTTTCCATGTGTTATGGTGATGACGATAGTGAAAGTGATATAAGTGATGATGATGAAATAGATTTTATGCCGATAGACGATTTGTCGAGTGAAAGTGATTATTATTTTTCCCCAGTGAAATGTACTTTTAGGCATCGTAACCTATGTTCAGGCAGTGTGCCATATGTAGTCGGTGGCAAGGGTCATGACAGGTCACGATCTGAAACCCCAGCCACTGATAGTGATAGTGATAATGAAGGTGAATATGCTGGGATGGAGGAAGAGGGGGGGGGTGGCATGGTGCCTGGACCTCATGGTGCAGTGGGTGGGCAGACAAAAGACTGCCCGGCACCCTCTCAACCATGTGCTGCCTCCACTCCTGTCCCCCCTCCTGCTCCCCCACACCCCATGCCACAGGTCCACCCTGCACCATGTGACCGCGAATGGAACTGGACAGAAAGTACACCATTTGTGCCACATCCTTTCAGTTTTGATGCCAGTGGAAGTGACATCATGCCACACTGTCCCATCACAAATGAGTCTACAGAGTTAGACTATTTTCAACTATACTTTGATGAGCCGATAATGAACCTAATTGTTACCCAGACCAACATGTACTACCAGTATACAATGGACCACACAGATGTTTCAGAGTCTTCACGGCTGTGCAGGTGGAAAGATACAACTGTGGCTGAAATGTATTTATTCCTTGGCACTATCATGCTTATGCCACACACCTATAAGAACAATATAGCACACTACTGGTCCACAGACCACTTCATCAGTACTCCAGTCTTCTGTGACCTCCTTCCCTGCAAGAGAGTCACTCTGTTGCTACGAATGTTGCACTTTTCAGACAGGAATACGCCAAACAGAAATGACCTCTTATACAAAATCCGGGAATTGTTTATGTATCTGAAGCAAAAATTCAGTGCCTACTCTTATCCATTCAAGAACATTGTTGTCGACGAGTCCTTAGTTCTGTTAAAGGGACGACTGTCATTCAAACAATATATACCAAGCAAACGTAATCTCTTTGGTATAAAACTCTTTGTTATGTGTGACTGTGAGACTGATCTTGTGTTGGATGTCATTATCTAAACAGGGAAAAATACACTCGGTGATACCAGGCGCATGTTGGGCATTTCTGAGGATGTTCGCAAGATGATGGGGCCATACCTTGGTAAAGGTCATACATTGTTCACAGACAACTGGTATACAAGCCCTTTGCTCGCAGATTTCCTACGTGTGAACAATACTGATATATGTGGAACAGTGAGAAGAAGTAGAAAATACATGCCAAGGTTCACTGGAGGAAGTCTAGTAGAAGCGTTTCATGCCAATGACATCATGGCACTGACATGGCATGACAAACGGGACGTGACGTTGTTGTCAACCATCCACAGAAACGAGATGGTACAAACAGACAGACTGAGCAGGTTCAGCAATGAACCTATTGTAAAGCCAGCTGCTGCCATCGACTATATAAACAATATGTGACTAGTCGACAAGTGTGACACAATGACAGGGTTTGTTGACTGTGTGCGTAGGAGTTGCAAGTGGTATATAAAAAAAAATTTCCACCTTGTAGACATTGCAGTGCTCAGTGCCTTCAACACGTATGAAATAAACACTGGGAAGCGACAATGATATGCAAAATTCACCCTCAAAATCATCAAGCAGATAGTGAAAAAGTATGGTACCACACCTATACCTGTGACTCCACAGCGACCTGTCGCCCCACAACAGTGACCTGTCACTCCCAAAGAAGAGGGGGAAGTGCCCGACTGAATAATCCCTAACTGTCACTGCCTGGTACCACTACCAACTACTCCAAAGAAGAAGTACTCTCAGAAAAAGTGTGTTGTGTGTACTTACACTAAACAGCGACCCCAAGTGCGAAAAGACACACGATACATGTATCAGCAATGTGGGGTGGCACTCTGTATGAATCCATGCTTCTTGGAGTACCATACAGTGGTGGACTTCTAGAAACATAAATGGTACTTGTAAATACCTTGTATATATATATGTAAACAATAGTATGTGATTGAACCAGGTGTACAAATTCATTTATCAATGTGAACATGTGTGTTTGTGACAGTATGATTACTAATTCAGTACCAAACATTTGTGTCTCAACAAGAATTGGCTATGAAATCAAAAGATCTGCAACAAAACATTATTATCATAACATGAAAACAACAAAAAATAGAAAGGAATTGGAAAAAAGCGATAAATGTTTATTATTTCTGCAAGCGGCAGTGCTCCATGTTGCCGACACCTCATCATTTAGCACCAACTTAGCGTGCTTATATCTCGGTAAGTACTGACCCTAAAACATTTTTTTTACCCTATACCAGCAAGCACCTAAAACACCTAAAGTCGGTACCTGACCAGCCAGACTGTGGCTCGTACGTTGGATTGCGTGCATCCAGCAGTAACAGCCTGGTTGATCAAGCTCTGATCCACCAGGAGGCCTGGTCACAGACCGGGCCACGGGGGCATTGACCCCCGGAACTCTCTCCAGGTAAACTCCAGGTACCATTTATAAAAATGCGCTCTTAGTTTAAAAACAAAAAATGATTTTTTTATTTTTCAAAATATTCGGAGCGCTGCGCAGGCAAACGTATATCTACGTATGAACAGTTTATGGGTTAAACACAACAGTGACAATCATGAAATTTAGGTGTCCAGTAGGCCAGCCAGGATTTTGTTCTGGGGTGGAAGCCTTAAAAAAAAATAAGATACTGACAGAAATTGAAGAAATCATCCTTAAAAAAACACAATTCCCAACACGTATGTAAAACTTCTCAAACAGTCATGGTTTTGTGGTCGCTGATTGATATAATGCAGTGAAAGTTAATCATTAATTAAAAAAATAAATACTGTACGTTAAAAATATTAACCTCTGAAAGAATTTTTAGTCTCCCTAGCCCCTTTTCATTCCCTAGCCCCTTATCCTTCCCTAGCCCCTTATCCTTCCCTAGCCTCTTATCTTTCTCTAGCTTCTTATCATCCCCTAGCCTCTTATGGTCCCCTAGCCCTTTATCCTTCCCTAACCCCTTATTGTCCCTTAGCCCCTCTCATCCTCCCTTAGCCCCACGTTCTCCCCTAGCCCCTCATCCTACCCTAGCCCCACATGGACCCCTGTCCCCTGTCCCTAAATGCTGTGCCACTGTAACATCCCCATCTCATCCCTTCGACTCTCGTACTACTCTCTCTCAGGCCATAAACACTTATTTATGCATAATAAAAAATCTTCGTGATGGTTTGTGAACTGTGCCGATTGCATACAATGAACGCTACTTGCATATATGGTGCAAAGTTAGTGATCAGAGTACAAGGTTGTGCAGTGTAGGGTTCAAATAAAGCAAAAAGAGACCTATACTTAGGTCTGGCTAGGGTTTGCATAAACTGAGAAGAGGCCTATACAGGAGGACCCTGTTTATACAGCAGGTTAGGTTCTGGGCTATTGCTGTACAGGAGGGCTCAGCTTATACAGCAGGTTAGGTTCTGGGCTACTGCTGTACAGGAGGGCTCAGCTTATACAGCAGGTTAGGTTCTGGGCTACTGCTGTACAGGAGGGCTCAGCTTATACAGCAGGTTAGGTTCTGGGCTACTGCTGTACAGGAGGGCCCTGCTTATACAGCAGGTTAGGTTCTGGGTGTAAAGTTAGGTTCTGGGTGTAAAGTTAAAATTGCTGTAAAGTGAAACATAGTCTTTCATCATCAAATGCATATAAAAGCCTGATAACATGTTTACATTATGATATACTACTCAGACCAACTAGAATGTATCACTAATACTTGCACAAGGGATGAACATGGGGAATATATAATAGCTAAATTCAAATCCAAATACCTACAAAAACCTCTCACATTGATAAACATCTACAGAGTTCCACAGTCAAACATTAGCCAATTTAGTCAAAATCTAGGAAGTATGATAACTGATGCACGCATGAACAAAGATCACTTACTACTCTCAGGTGACTTCAATATAAATCTCCTGCAAGACCAGGACCCACACGTTACTGAATTCACAAACACAATGAGTAACTGTATGTTACTACCAACAGTAACAAAACCTACAAGAGTTACAGAGACTAGTGTTTCCCTACTTGACCACATCTGGACCAACACCATATCCCCTTTAAAATCAGGCATAATTACAGATAATACCACAGACCACTACCCTACTTTCCTCATAACAACTCTTGGTAAACTACCCCAAGACACTACTAAAGTCACCTTCAGACTTCACAATGAGGCAGCCATTAATAACTTCGCAACAGCATTAGCAAACATTGATTGGCACACTGAGCTAGAAATCTATACAGATATTGACGAATGTATTAATAATTTTCTAAAAAAGACCCAATACCTCTATAACAAGCACTGCCCTAAAAAAACTAAACAGATGACAGCAAAGAGACTGAACAGTCCCTGGCTAACACCCAGCATTCTCAAATCCATAAATACAAAACACCAATATGAAAAACAGTACAGAATGGGTCACATAACCAGAGACCAAACAAAACGTTACTCGTCAATCCTAACCAGCCTGATAAGAAGGGCAAAAAAATTGTATTATGAGAACAGATTATCCAACTTACGAGGTGATATAAAAAAGACCTGGAAAACACTATCTGAAATTCTGGGAACAAAAAAGATATCACGAAATAGCGAAATAAAATTAGCAAAATCAGATGAACCCCAACTCCCACCAACAGAAACAGCAAACAGACTCAATGATTTCTTCTCCACTATAGGACAAAACCTTGCCCATAAAATCCCAAGCTCAGATACCCCACCAAATAACTACCTCACCGGCAACTACCCGAACACACTGTTCCTAGCTCCGACTAACCCATACGAAGTCTCCCTTATTATCAATGCACTAAAAAACAAGGCAGGAGATTTAAGTACCTTACCACCCTTTATATATAAAAAAGTGTCACAAGTGCTATCTCCAATCATTGCAACACTCTTTAACAAATCCATTGAATCCTCCACCTTCCCTACAGTACTCAAAATAGCAAGGGTCACCCCGATCCACAAAGGAGGAGACCAAACAGAGTTGAATAACTATAGGCCAATATCCAACTTACACCCTCTCTCAAAAATCTTTGAAAAACTAATTCATAAACGAATCTACTCCTACCTTATCTCCCAGAACATACTCAACCCCTGCCAATTTGGATTCAGGCCTAATAAAAATACTAATGATGCTATTATACACATGCTAGAACATATATACACTGCAATAGAGAAAAAAGAAGTCCCACTGGGGATCTTCATTGACTTACGTAAAGCTTTTGATACAGTTGACCATGACTTGCTCCACGTAAAATTGTCACACTATGGTATAAGAGGGCACTCCCTCAATTACCTCAAGTCATACCTCAGCAACAGAAGCCAATATGTGTACGCAAATGGGGCAAACTCTTCTGCGCAACCAATTACAGTTGGTGTCCCACAGGGAAGTGTCCTTGGCCCTCTTCTCTTTCTCCTATACATAAATGACCTTCCAAATGCTTCGCAATTACTCAAACCCACACTATTTGCAGATGACACTACATACGTCTTCTCTCACCCGAGCCCAGTCACACTAGCCAATACTGTAAATACCGAATTACAGAAAATATCTACCTGGATGAGGACTAACAAACTTACACTAAACATTGACAAAACCTACTTCATTCAGTTTGGTAACAGAGCTACAGATGTCCCTCTTAACATAATGATAAACGGATCACCTATCACAAAGCTAACAGAGGGAAAATTCTTAGGAATCCACCTTGATAATAGACTCAAATTTCATACACATATACAACAAATTTCTAAGAAAATTTCCAAGACTGTAGGCATACTATCGAAGATACGGTACTATGTTCCACAGTCAGCCCTCCTGGCCCTATATCACTCTCTTATTTACCCCTATCTCACCTATGGAATTTGTGCATGGGGCTCAACAACAGTTAACCATCTCAGACCACTAATTACCCAACAAAAGGCTGCAGTTAGAATGATAACAAATTCTCACTACAGGCAGCACACTCCACCAATATTCAATACACTAAACCTACTCACCATACAAAACATCCATACTTATTACTGCACCTATTACATACATAGAACACTTAACTCTGATATTAACCCTCCCCTCAAACATCTCCTTGCCAACCTCAACAGAACACATGACCATAACACAAGGCACAGATCACTCTTTGATGTTCCTCGTGTTCATCTCACACTATGCAAAAACTCAATGCACATAAAAGGCCCTAAAATCTGGAATTCATTACCTGTAAATATAAAAGAAACACTACCTGTTTATAAATTCAAGTCTCTACTCAAAGATCACTTACTCACCCAAAACCAAATAAATACTGAATAACTGAACCTTATAAATTGTATATCTTAAATGTTTCTCACAATTATATCACATAAATGTTAAACCTAAAACCCAATCTAACTTTATTATTTTTTAAATACACTACCTAACAGAATCCTTCATATGACCTGTCTTTGTAATACTCACTTGTGCTTTATAGTAATCTGTTTACATTAATGTTTTATCACTGACTTCATCATTGCTTAATTAATCTTAAGTTAATTTTAAGCCAGCCCGTAATGCTATGCATAGTATAAGTGGCTTTGGCATACTGCTCTTATCTGTATTTTTTTGTACCTCTGTATGTGTGCACAAATTTATAATAAATAAATAAATAAATAAATAAATAAATAAATATTAAGTGAACATTAGAGCTAGGCCTAAAAAATGCATATACAACACACATTATGTACCTTAAAATATTTTTGTCCTTAGCTTATAGTGAGTGATAAATATATTTACTGTAGAAAGTCTGAATAAATGAAGAATGGGCATGACTCAAGAAATCGTAATGACACGATTGCAAATAAACCATACCCCCGGCCGGGATTGAACCCTGCTGGAGTTTTGAGACTCTATGACCGCGGGTTCAATCCCGGCCGGGGGTATGGTTTAAGAATGGGTATAATTGTAAACAGCTGCATTAGCGAAGCGCTCTAAAGTGAAGTGTTGTAAATTGAAGCACTGTGAAGTGCTGTAAAAAACAAAAACAAACTATTTTATTCCTTTGCATAGGCTATAATGTGTGAATGCATGTAAAACATGATGACTCGGTGGCCTGGTGGCTAAAGCTTCCGCTTCACACACGGAGGGCCCGGGTTCGATTCCCGGCGGGTGGAAACATTTCGACACGTTTCCTTACACCTGTTGTCCTGTTCACCTAGCAGCAAATAGGTACCTGGGTGCTAGTCGACTGGTGTGGGTCGCATCCTGGGGGACAAGATTAAGGACCACAATGGAAATAAGTTAGACAGTCCTCGATGACGCACTGACTTTCTTGGCTTATCCTGGGTGGCTAACCCTCCGGGGTTAAAAATCCGAACGAAATCTTATCTTATCTTATCTTATCTAGCATGCCGGGGCATTTCAGGCAGACTAATGCTTAGACACTACTTGATACTAGACACATAAACAGTGGTAAATTCTAATTATACATACGTTGTTTTCCTTATTACAACAGTGAGGTAGCTAATGGTCTGCAATAATCAAATTTATAGTTGAGATGAAGTAGTATATAAAAAATAAGAGTATTATAATTTAGGACAATTTGCAATAATGAAATTGAAACAATTTTAAGTCTGAAATAATGTTTAATTAATTGAACAGTTGTAAATTATTTGGGATTTTTTGAGTTGCTGGTTAGGTGATTAAGTAGAGCCTCTCCTCACTTAGCAACGTTCTCATTTACCGACGACTCAGACTTATGACGGGCTCTCTGACCAGTATGCATACCTAAATAATGTATATTAGAGCTGATTTCCTCTATTTTGTTTATTGCAATATTTAGTACACTGCTGTACAAACATTTAAATGTATACTAAAAATGTTATAGATGGTGCAAAGGTGACACTCTGTAAGTGTGCTCAAATTATAAATAAATAAATAAATAAATATCAAAGATGGTTGACACAAACCCACTACCATATGCTCCTCACTTAGCAATGAATTTGTTTATCAACTTGATCTTAGGAACAGAACTCTGCTGTTAAGTGAGGAGAGGCTGTATAGGGTTCGCTACTATCCATGGTTTGGGTATCCATGGAAGGTCCTTGGAACACATTCCCTGCAGATATGGGGATCCTACAGTACAACAAATCATCTGAAGCCACTGCCAGTGGCCAGGGGTCAGGGCAACAAAGGAAGATCCTGAAACTAACTCAGGACTCACAAAAACACAAGTGAGGGAAATATTATTACAAGTACACTGTCTCCTCCCAGCCAGAAGGAGGTGTCTCCCACCACCTACTACTGCCCCCACAATACCAGTCAGGAGGAGGTGTCCCCAACCATCTACTACTGCCCCCACAATACCAGCCAGGAGGAGGTGTCTCCCACCACCTGCTACTGCCCCCACAATACCAGCCAGGAGGAGGTGTCCCCCACCACCTACTACTGCCCCCACAACACCAGCCAGTAGGAGGTGTCCCCCACCCACTGCTACCCCCACAATGCCAGCCAGAAGGAGATGTCCCCCACCACCCACTACTGCCCCTACAACACCAGCCAGAAAGAGGTGTTCCCCACCACCCACTGCACCCCTACAACACCAGCCAGAAGGAGGCATTCCTCACCTCCCACTGCTGCCCCCACAGCACCCACCAAACAACAAACATGGCCACAACCCCAAAAATAAAAACAATTCCTTCCCTGGATTTATTAATTTGAAGATACAAAACCCAGAGGTAGTCAGATTCATCAGGATCCAGGGTGAAAAATTTGATATGCTAACCCAGAAAATGCACAAACTAAAAACCTCCAATGCACAGTACCTAGACAACATCACAATCCAGGAATACAACGTAAACATACCGGAACAACAAAGTAACACCCACACCGAGAGTGAAGACACCATCAACCCCCTGAGAGAGCAAGTTACCCAACTTAACACCAACATCAAAGAAGAAAGGACATGAGTGAACTTATAACTGGCCAATGTCATCAACAACTTCCAGGACCACAACGACTAACAACAACTATCTGATGCTGTTGTAGTTAACCTTTAAACTGTCCAAATGTAGATCTATGTTCACGTGCGTAGCGCTCCGACCTTGATTTTCCCCATTTGAAAGCATGTA
Source organism: Cherax quadricarinatus (assembly GCF_038502225.1). Classification (NCBI taxonomy): domain Eukaryota; kingdom Metazoa; phylum Arthropoda; class Malacostraca; order Decapoda; family Parastacidae; genus Cherax; species Cherax quadricarinatus. The sequence goes on along the minus strand of NC_091384.1, from coordinate 10,957,037 downwards.
AAAAAAGCGTAGATCTACGTTCAGAGCCCCCCCGCACATGGATATAAATGTACGTTTGGACAGTTTAAGGGTTAACAACCACCACCTTCCAGCAACCATAACCCAAGATACATGTATGCAGACCTCCCTTCAGCTTATCCAAACCCACCATAAACTAAACATACCTAGTGATGAAATAAATGACTGTAAACTGATGGTTTATCAAATGGAAAATAACAGTGCTATTTAAGTTCTGCTCACGAAGATATTACCTGTTAAAAACATCTATATCTATGAAAGCTGGTGTATATGTCAATGAGTGCCTTACCAAAATGAGACAAAAAATCTTCTACAGTCTAAGAAAACTGTGCCATAACCAAAAAACTCCACGAGTGCTTTGTGAGGGACAGGAAAATCACAGTCAGAAAAGAATCTACAGAAAAGGTATTTCATTTCCACCGAACATGGGCTAAAAAAAATTCCTAAGTGATGCTGGCCTGTCGGAGTCAGAATAAGATGCAGTTTATACCCACTAATATCCATGAACAGTGTTATGAAACCCCAGTCTGTAATCATAATTCCACCATGTTATATACTGTTACAGAATACAGTTATTCTCTAAAATCCTAGTACAGTGGACCCCCGGTTAACGATATTTTTTCACTCCAGAAGTATGTTCAGGTGCCAGTACTGACCGAATTTGTTCCCATAAGAAATATTGTGAAGTAGATTAGTCCATTTCAGACCCCCAAACATACACGTACAAACGCACTTACATAAATACACTTACATAATTGGTCACATTCAGAGGTAATCGTTATGCGGGGGTCCACTGTATTTTTATTACTATTTTTGGTCTATCTGGCAGCTGTCAACTATTTCAAACAGCACTCTACCTCATAGTTTCTGTTCTTAGTCACTACAAAATCACCATTTTGTTTACTTATGAAAGGTACAGGTTGACCATCAACTAATCTGGCATTTAACTATATTTTTTTGCACTTCACTATATCATGTTCAAATTAATAAATCAGGACCTGTAGGGTGCTGGATTAGTGATTTTTGCCGGATTACAGAGTGGTTAAGTTAGAATACATTTAACCCAAAGGCGAAATTTACACATTAGCGATTTCATGATTTCATCCACTTTACGCCCCACGATTGGCCCATTTCATTGTTCCAGTCTACCAAACTCAGCTATTTTGCTAGTATTCCATCTATTCTATTGACTGAGAACAAGAAATCACCCATTTACCTATTTCAACTACCCAATAAAGTGGTCAGAAAATGGTAATTTGGCCAATTTCACACAAATTTCAAGACCTGGAGTTTACCTGGAGAGAGTTCCGGGGGTCAACGCCCCCGCGGCCCGGTCTGAGACCAGGCCTCCTGGTGGATCAGAGCCTGATCAACCAGGCTGTTGCTGCTGGCTGCACGCAAACCAACATACGAGCCACAGCCCGGCTGATCCGGAACTGACTTTAGGTGCTTGTCCAGTGCCAGCTTGAAGACTGCCAGGGGTCTGTTGGTAATCCCCCTTATGTGTGCTGGGAGGCAGTTGAACAGTCTCGGGCCCCTGACACTTATTGTATGGTCTCTTAACGTGCTAGTGACACCCCTGCTTTTCATTGGGGGGATGGTGCATCGTCTGCCAAGTCTTTTGCTTTCGTAGTGGGTGATTTTCGTGTGCAAGTTCGGTACTAGTCCCTCTAGGATTTTCCAGGTGTATATAATCATGTATCTCTCCCTCCTGCGTTCCAGGGAATACAGGTTTAGGAACCTCAAGCGCTCCCAATAATTGAGGTGTTTTATCTCCGTTATGCGCGCCGTGAAAGTTCTCTGTACATTTTCTAGGTCGGCAATTTCACCTGCCTTGAAAGGTGCTGTTAGTGTGCAGCAATATTCCAGCCTAGATAGAACAAGTGACCTGAAGAGTGTCATCATGGGCTTGGCCTCCCTAGTTTTGAAGGTTCTCATTATCCATCCTGTCATTTTTCTAGCAGATGCGATTGATACAATGTTATGGTCCTTGAAGGTGAGATCCTCCGACATGATCACTCCCAGGTCTTTGACGTTGGTGTTTCGCTCTATTTTGTGGCCAGAATTTGTTTTGTACTCTGATGAAGATTTAATTTCCTCATGTTTACCATATCTGAGTAATTGAAATTTCTCATCGTTGAACTTCATATTGTTTTCTGCAGCCCACTGAAAGATTTGGTTGATGTCTGCCTGGAGCTTTGCAGTGTCTGCAATGGAAGACACTGTCATGCAGATTCGGGTGTCATCTGCAAAGGAAGACACGGTGCTGTGGCTGACATCCTTGTCTATGTCGGATATAAGGATGAGGAACAAGATGGGAGCGAGTACTGTGCCTTGTGGAACAGAGCTTTTCACCGTAGCTGCCTCGGACTTTACTCTGTTGACGACTACTCTCTGTGTTCTGTTAGTGAGGAAATTATAGATCCATCGACCGACTTTTCCTGTTATTCCTTTAGCACGCATTTTGTGCGCTATTACGCCATGGTCACACTTGTCGAAGGCTTTTGCAAAGTCTGTATATATTACATCTGCATTCTTTTTGTCTTCTAGTGCATTTAGGACCTTGTCGTAGTGGTCCAATAGTTGAGACAGACAGGAGCGACCTGTTCTAAACCCATGTTGCCCTGGGTTGTGTAACTGAAGGGTTTCTAGATGCGTGGTGATCTTGCTTCTTAGGACCCTTTCAAAGATTTTTATGATATGGGATGTTAGTGCTATTGGTCTGTAGTTCTTTGCTGTTGCTTTACTGCCCCCTTTGTGGAGTGGGGCTATGTCTGTTGTTTTTAGTAACTGTGGGACGACCCCCGTGTCCATGCTCCCTCTCCATAGGATGGAAAAGGCTCGTGATAGGGGCTTCTTGCAGTTCTTGATGAACACAGAGTTCCATGAGTCTGGCCCTGGGGCAGAGTGCATGGGCATGTCATTTATCGCCTGTTCGAAGTCATTTGGCGTCAGGATAACATCGGATAGGCTTGTGTTAATGAAATTTTGTGGCTCTCTCATAAAAAATTCATTTTGATCTTCGACTCTCAGTCTGGTTAGCGGCTTGCTAAAAACTGAGTCATATTGGGACTTGAGTAGCTCACTCATTTCCTTGTTGTCATCTGTGTAGGACCCATCTTGTTTAAGTAGGGGCCCAATACTGGACGTTGTTCTCGATTTTGATTTGGCATAGGAGAAGAAATACTTTGGGTTTCTTTCGATTTCATTTATGGCTTTTAGTTCTTCCCGCGATTCCTGACTCCTAAAGGATTCTTTTAGCTTAAGTTCGATGCTTGCTATTTCTCTGACCAGTGTCTCCCTACGCATTTCAGATATATTGACCTCTTTTAGCCGCTCTGTTATTCTTTTCCGTCGCCTGTAAAGGGAGCGCCTGTCTCTTTCTGTTTTACATCTACTCCTCCTTTTTCTTAGAGGAATAAGCCTTGTGCATACATCGAGTGCTACCGAGTTAATCTGTTCTAGGCATAAGTTGGGGTCTGTGTTGCTTAGTATATCTTCCCAGCTTATATCGGTTAGGACTTGGTTTACTTGGTCCCACTTTATGTTTTTGTTATTGAAGTTGAATTTGGTGAATGCTCCCTCGTGACTAATCTCATTATGTCGGTCTGGGGCTCCGCGCATACATGACTGAACCTCAATTATGTTGTGATCTGAGTATATTGTTTTTGATATGGTGATATTTCTTATCAGATCATCATTGTTAGTGAAGATGAGGTCTAGTGTATTCTCCAGTCTAGTAGGCTCTATTATTTGCTGGTTTAAATTGAATTTTGTGCAGAGATTTAAAAGCTCGCGTGAGTGTGAGTTTTCATCAGAGCTGCCTCCTGGTGTTATTACTGCAACAATATTATTTGCTATATTCCTCCATTTTAGGTGCCTTAAGTTGAAATCCCCCAGGAGCAAGATGTTGGGTGCAGGAGCTGGAAGGTTTTCCAGACAGTGGTCAATTTTTAACAGCTGTTCCTGGAATTGCTGGGATGTTGCATCCGGAGGCTTGTAGACTATCACAATGACTAGGTTTTGGTTCTCGACCTTTACTGCTAAAACTTCCACTACATCATTTGAGGCATTTAGCAGTTCTGTGCAAACAAGTGACTCTGCAATGTACAGGCCAACCCCCCCCTTTTGCCTGTTCACTCTGTCACATCTGTATAGGTTGTAACCTGGGATCCATATTTCGTTGTCTAAGTGATCCTTTATGTGGGTCTCAGTGAAAGCCGCGAACATTGCCTTTGCCTCTGCAAGCAGTCCACGGATGAAAGGTATTTTGTTGTTTGTTGCTGGCTTTAGACCCTGTATATTTGCAAAGAAGAATGTTATCGGACTGGTGGTATTGTTGGTACTGGGGGGGGATTTTTTTTCCGGCATTAGTATCTGTATCTGTTGGTTTGGAGTGGAGGCCATCGACTGTGGTTCCACTCCAGGAATGACTGGATTTGGTGTACGATTTCTGCCATTTCCTGCCAGTTTTTTTTCCTTCCTGGCACTAAAAAACCTCTCCCTCTTGAGTGGCTGTGGCTACCCAGGTTTTCCCATGGCCTGGATGTTTTGTATCTTTTTGTCCCCTTTAGATGGTATGCCTGGCAATTTAAGTTATAGCACAGTCTTTCCTGTACTGAAGAGGTACACAGTTCAGGGTGAAAAAGCTTACAGGAAGGGAGTTTGCATTTTCCTGTTGTCATATGGGCATGGCATTTCCTAGGGTGGTCATAGTTGCACGTCCCATCTGTTTTTCCAGATTTCCCATGCCAGCAGATACCGAGTGCATAGTATGTGCACAGGCTTGGTTTCCGTTTGCCTTGGGTTTCTGTGACTGTATTCCCTGTTGGTGCATGTTTCCCTGTCTTACTTCTATCCTCCCTAGCACCAACAATGGAGCTCCCACCATTTGTTTTTGGTAATATATCCTCACTATTGCTAGTGGAGTCCTCTTGTTTGCTATTTCCTGCGGTATTTCTAGTTTGCAATATTGGTTTTATCTTATCTTTGACTACACTTGTTTCCCTACTATGGCTCCTGTCCCCTATGCGGTCATTCATATGTATTCCTTCCTGCATATAGTTCCCGACTACCTGGACAAAATCTCCAGCTTCACCATTACTGTCTCCCAGGACAGCATCTCCAGCTTCCCCATTACTGTCTCCCAGGACAGCATCTCCAGCTTCACCATTACTGTCTCCCAGGACAGCACCTCCAGCTTCACCATTACTGTCTCCCAGGACAGCACCTCCAGCTTCCCCATTACTGTCTCCCAGGACAGCACTATCAGCCCCCCATTTACTGACTACCAGGACATCATCTCCAGCCTTACAGTTTCTGACTACATGGCCAGTATCAAGGGCAGTACCATTCAGCCCGGACTTTTTATGTTCCCATCTGTTGTAGAAAGCTTCCAGGTTTTCTATGAAAGCAGCTTTGATGTTGACCTCTTTTAATACCCTTGTGATTTTAGTCCACAGATTTATCTCATTTGGGCATACCCAAAAACACTTCCCTGTTTTAATACTGCTTGTAGCTAGTTCTTGGATATCTGCACAAGGGGCGTGACACCAATTTCCACAGAAATGACAATTTATGCATGTGGAAGCCCGTTTGTTTGACTGACCACAGACTACACACAGCTTCATAATGATTTGAATGGTTTATTTACTGCAATTCTACTAGCAACCTCTTGAATATTCTATTAATAACCTGCTAGGTGGTGCACAACGAAACCGTTTGAAACCAGTCCAGGGTTCGGACCAGTCAAGGGTTCGGACCAGTCAAGGGTTCGGACCAGTCAAGGGTTCGGACCAGTCTATCTGATCTGATCAGTGGGTCACTTATTTAAACCATACTGGTCGGTGATTTGAGCTAACACATGAAGGATCTACTGGAAATTATCTACCCGAGTAATATGTGATTTGATTGATACAAAAGTATAACTTGCGTGTTGAAGAGCCGGTGACTGCTGGCACTCCTACAATGACGAACGGTCGAGCCTCCACCTTTGTTTATCAATCGCTGTATCTAGCTTCTCTATTTTTTTTTTTTTCCGTCTCCACCACAATAAATGCTATATTATCACTATAGTTGACTGGTGCAAATTTTGGAGGAAGGGCGCTTTTTCTGTAGTAATAATTGCTTCTCGTTGTGTATATTGCGACCGCTGGTAACTACAGGTTATATGAAATTCACAGTAACGTCTGGTATTTCAAGAAAAAGAAACTAATGAAAGTCACTCCACTTCACTAAGTACCATTATAATACTGGTTAGTTGCTACTACAACAATTTCAAAATAGGGTCCAGAATAAACAGTGCAGACATTCCTGGCACTAAAATAGCATTTTCCCTGTTTATTAGTCACGTCTCCATGCCCCTCTTATATTACGCTTGCTTTCCATTTTGAATTTTTATTCACAAAAAAATAGAAGATTTACTGTCATGCAGGCTACTGCATTATAGTAATAATTGTATAAATAATGTTGACCCATTTGTGACTGCGTATTAAAGTGGCCAGTTGAACACATATTGGATGGTAACATCATTTGTTTACTCTTCAACATTGGCAAAAATTAAACATTTCTGCTACTTTGAGCTCAATTTCAAAGTAAATTCCTTCATGAAACCAATCAAAATCATATCTATTTCTGTAATATATCTTTCATTTTATCAAATCAGACCAAAAAACGAGAATACAGCCATAAAAAAAACATACAAAAATACACTGCAAAGTCGCTGCTTTACATCAAAAACACTGTCGCAGTTTTTTTCTCATTATACATTGCGTGCTGTGGGACTAGTGCACACTTGCCACACAGACCTATTCTCTCATATGTTGGTCCAAATTTACCAGTCACAGCTTATCTGAGTGAGCTGAGCTCATGGCGACTGACCGACAGCGGCTTCAAAGCCGCCTTATCTTTTATGGACAATGTACAGTGTATGTGCTTTACACAACGAGAAGCATTTTTTTTATTCGTTGGAACCATGGCTAGGGCTGAAAGTGATGAAGTTATAACAATATATGTACAAAAAGAAACTGGAATGACTTATGCAGTAAGCAGCGCCACCAAACAGTAGCGGCAGGTTGGTGTTGCGACCCTGGAAATTTGAAATTAAGCTAGTTGAAATTAGTGCCGGATTACTGATGGAACTGGATTACTGATTGCCGGATTAGTGATGGCCGACCTGTATACATTTTTGTTTTTTATATTTATATTTACCTTTATGCTGTCCTTTATCATCGTTTTAACCCGTAAACGGTCCAAGCAGATCTACGTTCACATATGTAGTGCTACAAAAGTAGATCTACATTTTTTTTTACATATTTTCAAATATAACAAAAAAAAAAAAAGTAGATCAAAGTTTTTTTACACATTTTCAAATGTAAAAAAACAAAAAGAAGATCTACTTTTTTTACATACTTTCAAATGTTGAAAAAACGTATATATACGTTTGGACCATTTACGGGTTAAATTCACCGAGCTTCCACATCTTTATCTTGTTTAGAAAAGAGCTATAAGGATTCTTTCCTTCTTTCTACTATTAACCATTTTATTTTTATATTATGCCCCAGCATAATACAGTGGACCCTCGCTTTACGATCACCTCCCAATGCGACCAATTATGTAAGTGTATTTATGTAAGTGCGTTTGTACGTGTATGTTTGGGGGTCTGAAATGGACTAATCTAACTCACAATATTCCTTATGGGAACAAATTCGGTCAGTACTGGCACCTGAACGTACTTCTGGAATGAAATAATATCGTAAACCGGGGGTCCACTGTAGTCACGCATTGTAAACATTGCAAAGAAATAAAATCTTTATCTTTAACCCTTTAACTATTCAAACGTAGATCTACATTCTCTCGCCCAGCACTCCAAATAAGACCAAAAAAAAAAAAAACTTAAAGTCAGCACTTACCGAGATATAAAACTGCAAAGTTGGCACTGGATGCTCACCTGACGGCAACATGGAGTCCTGCCACTTGCAGAAGTGTTGCTGATATACCTTTTTTCCTCACTTTTTGTTAATACAGTGGACCCCCGCATACCGTTGGCATCACATAACGATTAATCCGCATACCGCTTGCTTTAATCGCAAAAATTTTGCCTCGCATACCGCTTAAAAACCCGCTCACCGATTTTCGTCCGAGACGCGTCCAATGTGCGCCCTCAGCCAGCCTCACATGTGCCGCCAGTGGCATTGTTTACCAGCCAGCCTCCGCGGTAACATCCAAGCATACAATCGGAATATTTCGTATTATTAGTGTTTTCGGTGCTTTTCCTGGAAAATAAGTGACCATGGGCCCCAAGAAAGCTTCTAGCGCCAACCCTACAGCAATAAGGGTGAGAATTACAATAGAGATGAAGAAAAAGATCATTGATAAGTATGAAAGTGGAGTGCGTGTCTCCGAGCTGGCCAGGTTGTATAATAAACCCCAATCAACCATCGCTACTATTGGTGGTACAGCTGCTGCTGCTGCTGCACTGTCAGCTGCTGCTGCTGCTGTAGCATCATCTGCTGCTGCTGTAGCATCGTCTGCTGCTGCTGTAGCATCGTCTGCTGCTGCTGTAACATCGTCTGTTGCTGCTGTAGCATCGTTTGCTGCTGCTGTAGCATCGTCTGCTGCTGCTGTAACATCGTCTGTTGCTGCTGTAGCATCGTCTGCTGCTGCTGTAGCATCGTCTGCTGCTGCTGTAACATCGTCTGTTGCTGCTGTAGCATCGTCTGCTGCTGCTGTAGCATCGTCTGCTGCTGCTGTAGTCATCTGTTGCTTGGTTGTTGGTGTGGCTTATTGAGAATACCAAGAAGCAATTAACCCCAGAGGATTTGCCACCCAGGATAACCCAAAAAAGTCAGTGTCATCGAAGACTGTCTAACTTATTTCCATTGGGGTCCTTAATCTTGTCTCCCAGGATGCAACCCACACCAGTCGACTAACACCCAGGTGAACAGGGAAAAATGCCTGGAACTAGTGCTCATATTGGTGAATTTAAAGCCAGCAAAGGTTGGTTTGAGAGATTTAAGAATCGTAGTGGCATACACAGTGTGATAAGGCCTGTTCTGGAAGAAAATGCCAAACAGGACCTACAGTACTCAGGAGGAAAAGGCACTCCCAGGACACAGTGTCTCATCAGTCATTGCTGCATCTTCAATAAAGGTAAGTGTCATTTATTCTTCATTTAGTAGACTAGTACATGCACAATATATACTGTGCATGTACTACTCTACTATTGTGCATGTATCCTTCTCTTTGTGTGTAGGAAAATGTACATTTCATGTGTTAAATTTTTTTTTTTCATACTTTTGGGTGTCTTGCACGGATTAATTTGATTTCCATTATTTCTTATGGGGAAAATTCATTCGCATACCGATTATTTCGCATAACAATGAGCCCTCTTGCATGGATTAAAATCGTTATGCGGGGGTCCACTGTATATATAATTTTTATGTTCTGATAATTACAATTTGTAGTAGTTCTTGTGATTTCATAGCCGAAGTATGTTCTGACACTAATATTAGGTACTGAAATAGTACTCAAATAGTCACAAAAACACTGACAGGTGAACATTTTTACCTGCCTTGGTCACTTGCTATTATCTAGAAATATATACAAAGTATTTATAGGTCCCAGCAGTGTTTTAGACATGCTGGAGTATATATGAAACTCCTTGAAGCATAGTGTAAGAGGAGTGTCACTCCACTGCGGACAGTGCACCAGTGAAGTGACACTTGATGATCGTGCGCTGCCTTGCCTTTGTTTGTTTTCACTGTTACATATAAACATGTTTATCTGTTTGTCTGTCTGTCTGTCTAATTTGTCTGTCTGTCTATTTGTCTGTCTATCTGTCTAGCTTTGTCTCTTTATCTCTGTCTCTGCTTATTTTTCTGTCTGCCTGTGTGTCTGTCTTCCTGTCTCTCTACTTGTCACTCTTTCTCTCTCAGAGAGCCACTCATGAACTAACAGGTATTACACACAATGCAGAGTCGTCATCTCTAATTCCTGAACAAGTGAAAATGTGTATTACTTACCAGTAATGCTTATTATGCCTTATATCTACAAGTACAGTGGACCCCCGGTTAACGATATTTTTTCACTCCAGAAGTATGTTCAGGTGCCAGTACTGACCGAATTTGTTCCCATAAGAAATATTGTGAAGTAGATTAGTCCATTTCAGACCCCCAAACATACACGTACAAACGCACTTACATAAATACACTTACATAATTGGTCGCATTCGGAGGTAATCGTTATGCGGGGGTCCACTGTATAGCACTTCGTCTGGATTTTCTGGGTTATCCTAGGTAATTCACACTATATATAATAACTATTTATGTGTACCTGTGAAACAGGGACAGAGATAGACAGGGACAGAGATAGACAGGGACAGAGATAAACAGAGACAGAGATACATAGACAGGCAGAGATAGATACAGACAGATGGAGATAGAGACAGCCAGTCAGTCACCCACCCACCCAGCTGCTGGCCAGCCAGCCACCCGGCCAGCCAGTCACCCAGCCAGCCAGCCACCAGGTCAACCAGCCACCTGACCAGCCAGCCACCCGGCCTTCCAAACATGTATTACACATGTTCCAGATTTGTTTCTCTAGGGCATAGGTTATAGGACATTCTGGCAGGATGACACTGCCAGTGATATCAAAATTGAAAGAATGTTGCACATGGGTTATTATTGAGGTTTTTCAATATTTTCTCGACCACTTGTGGCCACATCCATCTCAAAGCCACTAAACTTAGGGTCAACATCACTTTCCTCTTATAAAGGGAGTGTTGATACAACATGACATTAGTGAATCCCTGGTGTTTGCCATGCTTTTTGCTCTAGCTGGCGCTCAATTGAACTGGTGCTCCCACTAGGTACTAAGTGGTCCCAGATTTTTTTAATACTGCACACACCGAGTGTTAAGACCCAGGCATCTCAGGCCAATCATCCCAAATTTGGAGGCAGGAAAAACAAAACATTCATCAACGTTTGGAGCGCTAGCGGTAAGAACGTAGCTCTACACTTGGACAGTTAAGGGGTTAAAGTATAGACTGTACACATTATTTTTTTACTGTCTTTTGTGATCAATTTATAATATCATTAGTGCAATAACAAGTCAAAGTCAGGTGCTATATTGATATATAATCTAGTCTTAATAGTTCATTATACTTCATTACTACTATTCAATTCAATTCAATTCAATTCAAAATTTATTCTCTTTAACCCTTTGAGGGTCGACAGGCCCTCTCCGAAACTCGTTCTCAGGGTCGGCCAAATTTAACCCTTTGACTGTCGAAGGGCCAAATCCTGAAGTTGCTTCTGGTGTCGCAAAATATTCGAAAAAAAAAAATTATTTTTTCTTATGAAATGATAGAGAATCTTTTCTCGATTGTAAAGACACCAAAAAAAACGAAATTTGATGGAAAACTGACGGAATTACGCTCTCACGAAGTTAGCGACTTCGGCGATATTTAAAAATCGGCAATTTCTCCCACTTTGAGCCCTATTTTCGGCTAATTCCGTTATTCCAGTCAACCAAACTCATAACTATTTCTTCAGAACTCTATTTTTTCTATCGATTGAGTACAAGAAACTGCCCATTTACCGATTTCAACTACCCAATAACATGGTCAGAAATTTGCAATTTGGCCAATTTCACGAAAATTAAAAAATACGACAATTTCAAAATAAGGTCCAGAATGAACAATGCAGACATTCCTGGCTCTAAAATAACATTTTCTTTGTTCATCAGTCATGTCTCCAGGTCCCTGTGATATTACTCTTGCTTTTTATTTTGAAATTTTATTCAAACAAAAAATAGAAGATTTACTGTTATGCAGACTACTGCAATAATGTAATAATTGTAAAAATTACATCAACCCATTCATGACTGCGTATTAGAATGGCTATTTGGACATTTATTGGACAATGACATCATTTGTTTACTTTTGAACTTCGGCAAAAATCAAACATTTCCTGTACTTTGTGCTCCATTTCCAGGTTCTTTTTATAGTAAAATTAATCAAAATCACCTCCATTTCTATAAATTAGTTTCCATTCTATCAAATGAGACCAAGAAAACGAGAATACAACCACAAATACTATACGAAAATAGACCACAAAGTCGGCATTTTAATTAAAAAAAACGGTCGGAGTTTTTTTTTTCTCATTATGCACTGCGTGCTCCAGGATTTTTTTTATGTGGTGCACACTGACCACACAGACCCATTCTCTCACATGTGGGCCTACTAGCTTTCTCCTGCCTGATTTGAAGCCGCTAGAATTTATGAGTATATATACGTCAAACACGGTACCTCACAAACGTATATATACGGCCGCGACAGTCAAAGGGTTAAAAAAAAAAAAAAATTATTTTCTCTTATGAAAAGATAGAGAATCTTTTCCCGATCATAACGACACCAAAAGTTTGAAATTTGATAGAAAACTTACGGAATTATGCTCTCGCAAAGTTAGCGGTCTCGGCGATGTATACGGATCGGCGATTTTGCCCACTTTGAGCCCCATTTTCGGCCAATTTCACTGTACTAGTCGACAAAAAACATGAATATTTCGCTAGAACTCCATTTTTTCTATCGAATGGGTGCAAGAAACCACCCATTTATAAATTCAACTATCCAGTACAGTGGTCAGAATTTAGCAATTTTGCCAATTTCACACAAATTTCAAAAGATGCCAATTTCGGAATAGGGTCCAGAATAAACAAGAAAGACATTCCTGGCACTAAAATGACATTTCCTCTAGTCATTAGTCACGTCTCAAGGCCCCTCTTATATTCTTTTGCTTTCCACTTTGAATTTTTATTCTCACAAAAAATATAAGATTTACTGTTATGCAGACTACTGCATTAGTGTAAAAAATGGTATAAATATTATTGGTGCACTTGTGAAAGAATATTAGACTCACCAGTTGACGTGTATTGCACGCTTGGCACGATTTGTTTACTTTTGAAGTTTGGTAAAAATCGAACATTTCTGCTACTTTGAGCTCAATTTCAAGGCACCTTTCATTGTAAAACCAGTCAAAATCATCTCAATTTCAGTAATATGTCTTCCATTCTATAAAATGAGACCAAGAAAACTAGAATACAACAATAAATACTATACGAAAATACACTGCAAAGTCGCTGATTTATTAAAAAAAAATGGAAAAAGTTTTTTTTTTCTCATTATGCACCGTGTGCTGCAGGATTTTTTTTAGACTGTGCACACTGACCACATAGACCCATTCTTTCATATGAAGGCCTACCAGCTTTCTCCCACTAGATTTGAGGTCGCTAGAATTTATGAGTACTAGTACGTCAAAAACCCCTACGCGTAAGACGTACTAGTACGACGAAAACCCTCAAAGGGTTAAGGATTACAATGCTGAGTTTACAGAATTTGGTTATTGTGTGGTTTACATGTAGTAAAATAATAATTACAGAGTGTACCACTAGAACACCTAGCATGGCTAGGCATTTCGGGCAGACTTAAATTAAATCTTAAGTTTAAAATATTACAAAATTATTAGGTTAGTTGGTATTATGGCTAAGTGACTAAATAATAGTTTGTGAGTTTAGCAATGTGAATGCTTTTGTTTTGGCACTATACATAGTTTCAGTATTGGAGTATCACAGGCCAACTTATGACTAGTTAAGATTCATTATTTTGAGATTGAGATTGATATTTCTGTTTATGGTCAAATGGGTGAGTGAGTGTAAGTGTTAACCACCAGGTGGTATTCGTGTAATTAGTTGACAGGGTGTATCAGGGAGATAAGATGTTTTCTGATGGTAGTTTTGAAGGTGATGAATGTGTCTGCAGTTTTAGAATTTTCAGGTAGGGTGTTCCAGATTTTAGGGCCTTTGACATACATTGAATTTTTGTAAAGGTTTAGTCGGACACGGGGAATGTCATAGAGATGTTTGTGTCTGGTGTTGTGCCTGTGGGTTCTGTCGCAACTATCAAGAAAGCGTTTTAGGTCAAGGTTAATATTGGAATTTAAGGTCCTGTAGATGTAGATTGCACAGTAGTAAGTGTGGATGTACTGAACAGGGAGTAAGTTTAGATCTATGAAGAGTGGGGGGGTGTGTTGCCAGGGATGGGATTTAGTGATTATTCTTACTGCGGCTTTTTGTTGGGTTATTATTGGCTTTAGGTGTGTTGCTGCAGTTGAACCCCAAGCACAAATAGCATAGGTGAGGTATGGATATATAAGTGAATGGTATAGTGTGAGAAGGGCATTTTGCGGCACGTAGTATCGTATCTTGGAGAGGATCCCAACCGTTTTGGATACTTTTTTGGTTATGTGTTGGATATGGGTGCTGAAGTTCAGGTTGTTGTCGAGGTATAGGCCTAGGAATTTGCCCTCATTATGCCTGGCAATTAGAGTGTTGTCAATCTTAATGTTAATTTGCGCATCTCCTGCTCTGCTACCAAACATAATGTAGTAGGTTTTGTCAGTGTTAAGCGTAAGTTTATTGGCTGTCATCCAAGTCGATATTTTGATCAGCTCCTCATTAACAATGGTGTTGAGGGTGGCAAGATTAGGGTGAGAGATGACATAAGTCATGTCGTCAGCAAAGAGAATGGGGTTCAGGTGTTGAGATACGTTTGGAAGATCATTGATGTATATGAGGAAGAGCAGGGGACCAAGGACACTTCCCTGTGGAACTCCAGTATCAAGTGGCTGTGTTGTTGATGCTGTGTCTTTAATGGTGACATACTGATACCTATTAGTAAGGTAAGATTTGAAATATGCAAGCGCATGGCCTCTTATACCATAATGGTCAAGTTTGTGGAGTAGGATGCCGTGGTCTACTGTGTCAAAAGCTTTTCTTAGGTCAATAAAAATTCCTAGTGGATATTCCTTATTTTCCAATGCTGTGTAAAGCAGATCTAGCATTTTTATGATTGCATCGTTAGTGCTTTTATTTTTCCTGAATCCAAATTGGCAGAGGTTGAGTATGTTTTGTGCCGTAATAAATGAATATAGTCTCCTGTGCACGAGTTTCTCAAAGATTTTGGATAGCAATGGTAAGTTTGATATTGGCCTATAGTTGTTTAAATCTGTAGGGTCACCACCTTTATGTATTGGTGTAACCCTTGCCGTCTTGAGTAGTTTTGGGAAGGTGCTAGTTTCTAGTGACTTGTTAAAAAGTAATGAGATAGCATGCAAGAGGACATGGGCCGCTCTCTTGTACAATAATGGTGGGACATGAGACAGATTCCCTGAGTTATTTTTAAGTGACTTTATAATCTCGGTGACTTCCATGGGCTCAGTTGGAGCAAGATAGAAGGAATTTGGGAAATTCCCATCTAGGTAGTCCCCGGCATGGGCATTGGTGCGTGGGATTTTATTGGCGAGATTAGAACCTATGGTTGAGAAGAAGTCGTTTATCTTGTTAGCTGTGTCAGTGGGATGCAGTGGTGTTTCATTAGGTTTAGTTTGGGCAATATTCTTGGTTTTTTCAGTTTGTGGGTCCCTAGAATCTGAGAGAGTGTTTTCCAGGTCTTTTTTATATCTCCTCTTGTGTCAGTGAATCTACTGGAGTAGTATAGTTGTTTGGCTTTCTTTATTACTTTGGTGAGGACTGATGAATAGTGTTTAAGAATATCTTTGAGTATTAAGCCCTGTCTATATTGCTTTTCATATTGGTGTTTCTTAACAATGGATTTCAGAATGGTGCTGGTTAGCCATGGGCAACCAAGCCGTTTGTTTGTGATTTGTTTCGTTTTTATAGGACAATGTTTGTTGTATAGTCTAAGTAATTTGTTAAGAAAAATGTCTGTCCAGTCATCAATACCATTGGCCTTGGAGAATTCTGTAGGCCAATCAACAGTCTCTAGGTCAGCTGTGAACTTCCTTACTGAGGCCTCGTCATGGAGTCTAAATGAAGCTTTGTTGTGTTCAAGTGGTGGTTTACTAATGTTTGTCAAGAGGAAGGTAGGGTAGTGGTCTGTAGTGCTATCTGTGATTATCCCTGATTTAAGGGGGGCTAGTATATTGGTCCATATGTGGTCTATTATGGTTGCACTTGTTTCAGTGAGCCTGGTTGGTTTAGTTATTGTTGGTATGAGAAGTGTGTTGTTCATATTGTTGATGAAATCAGTTACAGGCTGATCATCTAGTAGGCCAAGGTTGATGTTGAAGTCTCCAGCTAAGAGAAGGTGGTGCTTATTCATTTGTCTGTTTGTTATTAGTGCCTTTAGTTTCTCACTGAAATTTGGGATGTTTGTGTGGGGTATCCGGTAAATGGCACCGATTGTAATAGGCGTCTTAAGGTTTTTTACAGTAAAATTAGCAAAAATGTATTCTCCATATTCATCACTAAAGCAAGTGGTGCTAATACAAGATAATTGGTTAGAGTAATAGATTGCAATACCACCCCCAACTTGGTATGGTCTGCAGTTGTGGATTGCTGTGTATCCTGGTAGAGGGTAGATATCTATTGTGTCCTATAGCATTAAATTACAATAGAGATGAAGAAAAAGATCATTGATAAGTATGAAAGTGGAGTGCGTGTCTCCGAGCTGGCCAGGTTGTATAATAAACCCCAATCAACCATCGCTACTATTGGTGGTACAGCTGCTGCTGCTGCTGCACTGTCAGCTGCTGCTGCTGCTGCACTGTCAGCTGCTGCTGCTGCTGCACTGTCAGCTGCTGCTGCTGCTGTAGCATCGTCTGCTGCTGCTGTAACATCGTCTGTTGCTGCTGTAGCATCGTCTGTTGCTGCTGTACCACCGTCAGCTGCTGCTGCTGCTGCTGCTGTAGCATCGTCTGCTGCTGCTGTAACATCGTCTGCTGCTGCTGCTGTACCACCGTCAGCTGCTGCTGCTGCTGTAGCATCGTCTGCTGCTGCTGTAACATCGTCTGTTGCTGCTGTAGCATCGTCTGTTGCTGCTGTACCACCGTCAGCTGCTGCTGCTGCTGCTGCTGTAGCATCGTCTGCTGCTGCTGTAACATCGTCTGCTGCTGCTGTAGCATCGTCTGTTGCTGCTGTACCACCGTCAGCTGCTGCTGCTGCTGTAGCACCGTTGTTGGTGTGGGTTATTGAGAATACCAAGAAACAATTAACCCCAGAGGATTTGCCACCCAGGATAACCCAAAAAAGTCAGTGTCATCGAAGACTGTCTAACTTATTTCCATTGGGGTCCTTAATCTTGTCTCCCAGGATGCAACCCACACCAGTCGACTAACACCCAGGTGAACAGGGAAAAATGCCTGGAACTAGTGCTCATATTGGTGAATTTAAAGCCAGCAAAGGTTGGTTTGAGAGATTTAAGAATCGTAGTGGCATACACAGTGTGATAAGGCCTGTTCTGGAAGAAAATGCCAAACAGGACCTACAGTACTCAGGAGGAAAAGGCACTCCCAGGACACAGTGTCTCATCAGTCATTGCTGCATCTTCAATAAAGGTAAGTGTCATTTATTCTTCATTTAGTAGACTAGTACATGCACAATATATACTGTGCATGTACTACTCTACTATTATGCATGTATCCTTCTCTTTGTGTGTGGGAAAATGTATATTTCATGTGGTAAAAATTTTTTATTTTTTTCATACTTTTGGGTGTCTTGCACGGATTAATTTTATTTCCATTATTTCTTATGGGGAAAATTCATTCACATACCGATTATTTCGCATAACAATTACCCCTCTTGCACGGATTAAAATCGTTATGCGGGGGTCCACTGTATATATTTATTAGTTCTTACGCTTTACTTGAACAATGCAAATTAACTCCAGCTTTGTCCAATCATTGCCATATTACAGACATTATTATTACCTCTTATCATCCATCTGCAGTTCATTATAATTTAAATATTTGTCAGTTAATCTAAATGCTGACATCAACCTGGATCTAAATCTATATAATCTAAATCCCAATCAACATTTAACCGAAAGTAACTGTCTTTACTACACAGCAACAGAAGCCAGTACTGTCCTCAGTAATGCCAGAAGTATAACAATTTTGAATTACAATATTAAATCCCTAAGTAAACACTATGATGACCTCCTGGCACTCATAGCTTCTTTAACCTTTTGAGGGTCCAAGCCGTAGTTCTATGTCATGAGCTCAGTTAGCTCAGATAAGCTGTGAGCAGTAAATTTGGGCCTAGATATGAGAGAATGGATCTGTGTAGTAAGTATGCTCCATATAAAACAAATCCTGAAGCACACAGTGCATGAGAAAAAAAACTGAGATTGTGTGTTTGGATTTAAAACAGAGAATTTGTGATGTATGGGGTAGGTTTAAAAATGTAGTGTTAGAGTGTTCAGCAGAAGTTTGTGGTTACAGGAAAGTGGGTGCAGGAGGGAAGAGGAGCGATTGGTGGAATGATGATGTAAAGAGAGTAGTAAGGGAGAAAAAGTTAGCATATGAGAAGTTTTTACAAAGTAGAAGTGATGCAAGGAGGGAAGAGTATATGGAGAAAAAGAGAGAGGTTAAGAGAGTGGTGAAGCAATGTAAAAAGAGAGCAAATGAGAGAGTGGGTGAGATGTTATCAACAAATTTTGTTGAAAATAAGAAAAAGTTTTGGAGTGAGATTAACAAGTTAAGAAAGCCTAGAGAACAAATGGATTTGTCAGTTAAAAATAGGAGAGGAGAGTTATTAAATGGAGAGTTAGAGGTATTGGGAAGATGGAGGGAATATTTTGAGGAATTGTTAAATGTTGATGAAGATAGGGAAGCTGTGATTTCGTGTATAGGGCAAGGAGGAATAACATCTTGTAGGAGTGAGGAAGAGCCAGTTGTGAGTGTGGGGGAAGTTCGTGAGGTAGTAGGTAAAATGAAAGGGGGTAAGGCAGCCGGGATTGATGGGATAAAGATAGAAATGTTAAAAGCAGGTGGGGATATAGTTTTGGAGTGGTTGGTGCAATTATTTAATAAATGTATGGAAGAGGGTAAGGTACCTAGGGATTGGCAGAGAGCATGCATAGTTTCTTTGTATAAAGGCAAAGGGGATAAAAGAGAGTGCAAAAATTATAGGGGGATAAGTCTGTTGAGTATACCTGGTAAAGTGTATGGTAGAGTTATAATTGAAAGAATTAAGAATAAGACAGAGAATAGGATAGCAGATGAACAAGGAGGCTTTAGGAAAGGTAGGGGGTGTGTGGTCCAGGTGTTTACAGTGAAACATATAAGTGAACAGTATTTAGATAAGGCTAAAGAGGTCTTTGTGGCATTTATGGATTTGGAAAAGGCGTATGACAGGGTGGATAGGGGGGCAATGTGGCAGATGTTGCAAGTGTATGGTGTAGGAGGTAGGTTACTGAAAGCAGTGAAGAGTTTTTACGAGGATAGTGAGGCTCAAGTTAGAGTATGTAGGAAAGAGGGAAATTTTTTCCCAGTAAAAGTAGGCCTTAGACAAGGATGTGTGATGTCACCGTGGTTGTTTAATATATTTATAGATGGGGTTGTAAGAGAAGTAAATGCGAGGGTCTTGGCAAGAGGCGTGGAGTTAAAAGATAAAGAATCACACACAAAGTGGGAGTTGTCACAGCTGCTCTTTGCTGATGACACTGTGCTCTTGGGAGATTCTGAAGAGAAGTTGCAGAGATTGGTGGATGAATTTGGTAGGGTGTGCAAAAGAAGAAAATTAAAGGTGAATACAGGAAAGAGTAAGGTTATGAGGATAACAAAAAGATTAGGTGATGAAAGATTGAATATCAGATTGGAGGGAGAGAGTATGGAGGAGGTGAACGTATTCAGATATTTGGGAGTGGACATGTCAGCGGATGGGTCTATGAAAGATGAGGTGAATCATAGAATTGATGAGGGAAAAAGAGTGAGTGGTGCACTTAGGAGTCTGTGGAGACAAAGAACTTTGTCCTTGGAGGCAAAGAGGGGAATGTATGAGAGTATAGTTTTACCAACGCTCTTATATGGGTGTGAAGCGTGGGTGATGAATGTTGCAGCGAGGAGAAGGCTGGAGGCAGTGGAGATGTCATGTCTGAGGGCAATGTGTGGTGTGAATATAATGCAGAGAATTCGTAGTTTGGAAGTTAGGAGGAGGTGCGGGATTACCAAAACTGTTGTCCACAGGGCTGAGGAAGGGTTGTTGAGGTGGTTCGGACATGTAGAGAGAATGGAGCGAAACAGAATGACTTCAAGAGTGTATCAGTCTGTAGTGGAAGGAAGGCGGGGTAGGGGTCGGCCTAGGAAAGGTTGGAGGGAGGGGGTAAAGGAGGTTTTGTGTGCGAGGGGCTTGGACTTCCAGCAGGCATGCGTGAGCGTGTTTGATAGGAGTGAATAGAGACAAATGGTTTTTAATACTTGACGTGCTGTTGGAGTGTGAGCAAAGTAACATTTATGAAAGGATTCAGGGAAACCCGCAGGCCGGACTTGAGTCCTGGAGATGGGAAGTACAGTGCCTGCACTCTGAAGGAGGGGTGTGAATGTTGCAGTTTAAAAACTGTAGTGTAAAGCACCCTTCTGGCAAGACAGTGATGGAGTGAATGATGGTGAAAGTTTTTCTTTTTCGGGCCACCCTGCCTTGGTGGAAATCGGCCAGTGTGATAATAAAAAAAAATAAAAAATTTGTGATGTATTTTTGTATGGTTTTTACAGTTGTATTCACAGTTTATGGTCTCATTTAATAGAATGGAAGATATATTACAGGAATAGAGATGATTTTGATTGGTTTTAGTACTGAAAAATAACTTGAAATTGAGCTCAAAGTAGCAGAAATGTTCGGTTTTTCCGACGTTCAAGAGTAAACAAATGACGTCACACATCCAATACCCATCAGCTGATGCAGTCACAAATGTGCTGATATTATTTATACAATTATTACAATATTGCATAATAGTATTTCTTCTATTTTTGGGTGTGAATAAAATTCTTTATGTAAATAAAAAATCAAAATGGAATTCATCTGTAAAGCCAGAAACATAACTAATAAATAGAGGAAATGTTATTTTAGTGCCAGGAATGTCTGCATTGTTTATTCTGGACCCTATTTTGAAATGGAAATATTTTAAACTTTGTGTGAAATTGGCCAAATTACCAATTTCTGATCACTTTATTGGGTAGTTGGAATAGTTGATTGGGCAGTTTCTTGTGCTCAATCCATAGAATAGAATTAATACTAGCAAAATAGCTAAGAATTTTGTCTATTGGAATAATGTAATTGGCCTAAAATAAGAGTCAATTGGGCAAAATCGGCGCTGTGTAAATATCGCTGACACAGTAAAATTTACAATGGTGTAATTTTGTCAATTTTCCATCAAATTATGTTCTTTTTGTTTTTGTTATTATATTAATAAAACAAAAAAGTACGATATTTGATGGAAAATTAACGAAATTACACTACTGCGAATTTTGCTGCTTCAGTGATATTTACACAGCTGCAATTTTGCCCACTTTGACTCTTATTTTAGGCCAATTACATTATTCCAGTTGACCAAATTCTTAGCTACTTCACTAGTATCGCTTCTATTGTATTGACTGAACACAAGAAATTACCCAGTCAATTATTTCAACTATCCAATAAAGTGATCAGAAATTGGTAATTTGGCCAATTTGACAAATTTCAAAATATTCCAATTTCAAAATAGGGTCCAGAATAAATAATGCAGGCATTCCTGGCACTAAAATAACATTTCCTCTATTCATTAGTTAGGTTTTCAGGCTTTACAAATGAATTCCATTTTGGGTTTTTTATTCACATAAAGAATTTTCATTCATACCAAAAAATAGAAGATTTACTGTTATGCAATATTTTAATAATTGTATAAATAATAAAGGAGGGGTGTTAATGTTGCAGTTTAAAAACTGTAGTGTAAAACACCCTTCTGGCAAGACAGTGATGGAGTGAATGATGGTGAAAGTTTTTCTTTTTTTGGCCACCCTGCCTTGGTGGGAATCGGTCAGTGTGATAATAATATCAGTGCATTCATAAACATATATTAGACCCACCAGGTGATGTATATTGAATGTATGATGTCATTTGTTTACTCTTGAACTTCAGTAAAAATCAAACATTTCTGCTACTTTGAGCTCAATTTCAAATTACAGTGGACCCCC
Organism: Cherax quadricarinatus; assembly: GCF_038502225.1. NCBI lineage: Eukaryota > Metazoa > Arthropoda > Malacostraca > Decapoda > Parastacidae > Cherax > Cherax quadricarinatus. Next base: position 10,934,994 of record NC_091384.1, on the reverse strand, counting down.
GCTTTACGATCACCTCCGAATGCGACCAGTTATGTAAGTGTATTTATGTAAGTGTGTTTGTACGTGTATGTTTGGGGGTCTGAAATGGACTAATCTACTTCACAATATTCCTTATGGGAACAAATTCGGTCAGTACTGGCACCTGAACATACTTCTGGAATGAAATAATATCATAAACCGGGGGTCCACTGTATTTTTCAGCACTAAAACCAATCAAAATCATCTCTATTTCAGTAGTATATCTTCCATTCTATCAAATGAGACAAAGAAATTGCAAATGCAACCATAAAAACTATACGAAAATACACCGCAATTTCGCTGTTTTAACCTGTAAACGGTCCAAACGTATATACAGTGGACCCCGGGTTAACGATATTTTTTCAATCCAGAAGTATGTTCAGGTGCCAGTACTGATCGAATTTGTTCCCATAAGGAATATTGTGAAGTAGATTAGTCCATTTCAGACCCCCAAACATACACGTACAAACGCACTTACATAAATACACTTACATAATTGGTCGCATTCGGAGGTGATCGTTATGCGGGGGTCCACTGTATACGTTTTTTCAACATTTGAAAATATGTAAAAAAAAAGTAGATCTTCTTTTTCTTTTTTTACATTTGAAAATGTGTAAAAAAACTTTGATCTACTTTTTTTTTTGTTATATTTGAAAATATGTAAAAAAGTGTAGATCTACTTTTGTAGCACTACACATGTGAACGTAGATCTGCTTGGACCGTTTACGGGTTAATCTAAAAACACGGTAGCAGTTTTTTTTTTCTAATCATGCATTGCGTGCTGCAGGATTTGTTTTATATGTTGCCCACTTGCCACACAGATCCAGTCTCTTATATCTAGGCCAAAATATACCACTAACAGCTTACCTGAGTGAGTTGAGCTCATAGTGTAGAACTACAGCTTGGACCCCGGCTTCAAAGCCATAGAACTATGGGACGGACCCTAAAAGGGTTAAGCAAAACAACAGACATCTACGCACTACCAGGATACACAACAATTCACGACTGCAGGTCAGACCCAACTGGGGGAGGTATTGCCATCTACAGTGGACCCCCGGTTTACGATATTATTTCATTCCAGAAGTATGTTCAGGTGCCAGTACTGACTGAATTTGTTCCCATAAGGAATATTGTGAATTAGATTAGTCCATTTCAGACCCCCGAACATACACATACAAACGCGCTTACATAAATACACTTACATAATTGGTCGCATTGGGAGCTGATCGTAAACCGGGGGTCCACTGTATTATTCTAATTAACTATCATGTTGCACCACATGCCACAGTGATAAATATGGTGAATGTATAGTTGCTAACTTCTCTAAAAAACCTCAAGACTCCTATTACAGTTGGTTCTATACACAGGATGCCTCATAGTAATATCCCATCTTTTAGTGATAAACTCAAAACACTAATAACAAACAATCAAATGAATACACACACCACCTACTTTTAGCTGGAGACTTTAACATTAACCTTGGCCTAACATATGACCAACAAGTAACTGATTTTATTAACAGTATAAACAATACACTATTCATACCAGCTATAACAAAACCAACAAGGCTGAGTGAGATGAATGCAACCATAATTGACCACATATGGACAAATATACTAGCTCCCCTTCAAACAGGGATAATTACAGACAACACTACTGACCACTACCCAACCTTTCTCCTAACAAATATTTGTAAACAACCAATGGAAAGTAATAATTTCTCTTTTTGATTCCATGATGAGGCATCAGTAAGTAACTTCACTGCAGAAATAAGCTCAGTTGACCAGCCTACAGAGTTTTTCCAGTGCCAGTGGTATTGATAAATGGATAGACAAAATACATAGACTATATAACAAACATTGTCACATAAAAACTAAACAGAATTTATTAAACACTGTATGTCAGTCCTCACCAAACTAATAAGAAAGTCCAAACAGCTATACTATTTCAATAGATTTACTGAAACAAGAGGAAGACACTCTCAGATCCTGGGCTCCTACAAACTGAACAAAACTAGAGATATTGTCCTAACTAAGCCAAGCGAACTGCAACTTCAGCCTATTAATACATCTAACAAGATAAATGACTTCTCAACCATAGGATCAAGTCTCACCAGTAAAATTCCAGGTACCAACACCCGAGTGAGTGATTGCCTAGGTGGAAACTTCCCAGCATCCCTCTGTCTTGCTCCAGCAAAGCCCAATGAAGTCACCATGATTATTAATTCACTAAAAAGTAAACCAGGAAATCTACCTCATGTCCCACCACTATTCTTCAAACGAGCGGCTCATGTCCTCTCAACCACCATTACATTACTCTTTAACATATCACTAGCTAATCAGCACTTTCCCGACATTACTCAAGATAGCAAGGGTTACACCAGTACACAAAAGTGGTGACTCAACAGATGTAAACAACTACAGGCCAATGTCAAACTTACGTTTACTTTCCAAAATCTTTGAGAAACACATACACAAGAGATTATACTCCTTTATAACATCATAAAATATCCTCATTCCCTGCCAGTTTGGCTTCAAGAGAATCAAAAGCACAAATCACACAGTAATAAAAATGTTTGACCTGCTTTATATAGCACTCAAAGAAAAAATTAACATCCACCAGGACTCGTTACCAACCTAAGATAAGCATTTGATACAGTAGACGACAGCATCCTACTTCACAAACTTGATCATTATGGTATAAGAGGCCATACACTTGCATATATCAAGTCTTACCTTACTAATAGACAGCAATACATCTCTATTAAGGACACAACACAACGTCCTCAGCAAGACCTCTGGACACTGGCATACCACAGGGAAGTGTCCTTGGCCCTATACTTTTCCTTTTATACATCAACAACCTTCCAAATATATCACAGCAACTTAGACCTATTCTCTTTGCTGATGACACAACTTTTCTCATCTCCCACCCTAATCATGCCTCACTCAACACTAATGTTAATGAAGAGCTCGTAAAAATATCGACCTGGATGACTACCAATACACTTACACTTAACATTAACAAAGCATTCTAAATTATGTTTGGGAGCAGAACAAGTGATGTCCAGCTAAACATTATGATTAAAATACTCTTATTGCTAAACATAACGAGTGAAAAATTTCTGGGGCTGCACCTTGACAGCAACTTGAAATTCAACACCCATATCCAACACATAACAAAAAAGTATCCCGAACAGTTGGCATCCTCTCAAAGATACGTCGCTATGTACCACAAACAGCAGTACTCACACTATACTATTCACTGATATACCCCTACCTCACCTATGCTATTTGTGCCTGGGGCTCCACAACAGCAACTCATCTAAAACCAACAATAACTCAACAAAAAGCCGCAGTATCAATGATTACACAGTTCTTAGCTAGACAATCCCTCCCCCCCACTCTTCAAAGACCTAAACCTACTCATTGTACAAAACTTAAACTCTTACTACTGTGCATACTACATTTACAGAGCAATAAATTCTAATATAAATCCCGACCTGATGCACTTTCTTGACAGTTGCAACAGGACCCATAGACATGGTACTTGGCACAATAATCTCTGTGACATTCTTCGTGTCTGGCAAAATCCCTAACATGTCCCAGCATCAGCTGAATATATGAAAACTTCATTTCCACATTCTCAGTGTCATGAACACATGTAAAACAATATACGTAATCTTACTCTCAATATCCGTAATCCTCCCAAACATTAAAAAATTGATTGTGTCCCCTTTATGTTAATAATCAAACCTTTAATTCCTTAAACAATTAAACTTGATAAACGTCATATAGCACGAACTAATATGATATTCAATTCTCTTGTATTCATTGTAACTCCTAAATTTATGCTCACACTCACCCAAGTGACTGTATGTATAAAATTACTCATATTGTTATTGTCTTATTAATCTTAAGTTAGGCTTAAATTTGTGGGAAATGCTCTGTATATTAACCCTTTCAGGGTCCAGAGGCCAAATTTCAAAGTGTGCACCAGGGTCCAGAGGCCAAATTTCAAAGTGTGCACCAGGGTCCAGAGGCCAAATTTCAAAGTGTGCGCCAGGGTCCAGAGGCCAAATTTCAAAGTGTGCACCAGGGTCCAAGAATGTTCAAAAAATAATTTTGTTATTTTTTCTTATGAAATGGTAGAGAATCTTTTTCTGAAGTTAATAAAACAAAAAGTACGAAATTTGATGGAAACTTGATGAAATTATGCTCTTGCGAATTTTGATGTGTCAACGATATTTACGCATCGGCGATTTTACCGAATTTGACTCTCATTTTAGCCCAATTACATTATTCCAGTCGACCAAATTCTTAGATATTTCACTAGTATTACTTCTCGTCTATCTATTGAGCACAAGAAATTGCCAAGTCAACTGTTTCAACTACAAAATAAAGTGATCGGAAATTAGTAATTTGGCTAATTTAATGCAAAGTTCAAAATATATTCCAATTTCAAAATAGCATCCAGAATAAACAATGCAGGCATTCCTGGCACTAAACTAACATTTCCTCTGTTCATTAGTTACATTTTCAGGCTTTACAAATTAATTCCATTTTGATTTTTTATTCACATAATAAATTTTTATTCAAACCAAAAAATAGAAGATTTACTGTTATGCAATATTGTAATAATTGTATAAATAATATCACCACATTTGTGAATATATATTAGACCCACCAGCTGGCGTGTATTAGATGTGTGACGTCATTTGTTTACTCTTGAACATCGGCAAAAATTTAACATTTGAGCTATTTTTTGCTCAGTTTCAAGCCGTTTTCAGTGCTAAAACCAATCAAAATCATCTCTATTTCTGTAATATATCTTCCACTCTATCAAATGAGACCAAGAAATCGCAAATACAACTATAAAAAACATACGAAAAAACACTGCAAATTCACTCTTTTAATCGAAAATTACGGTCTCAGTTTTTTTCTCTCATTATGTACTGTGTGCTGCAGGATTTGTTTTATGTGGTGCACACATACCACATAGATGTATTCTCTCATATCTAGGCCCAAATTTACCGCTCACAGCTTATCAGAGTGAGCTGAGCTCATGGCGTAGATCTACAGTTTGGACCCGCAACATAAAGCTGTAGATCTACGGCACAGACCCTGAAAGGGTTAAGGAGCTTTCTGCATGTGCACCCAAATGTCATTCACCTCTATACAAACATTGTATCATTCTGAAATAAAGTATTATTATTAGTAGTAGGAGTAATAGTACTAGTAACAGTAGTAGTAATAGTAGTATCAGTAATAACCTGAAACCTATTCTCTTTGCTAACGACATGACTTACCTCATCTCCCACTCTAATCTTGCCTCACTCAACACCATTGTTAATGAAGAGCTAATAAAAATATCAACCTAGATGACTGCTAAAAAACTTACACTTAATACTGACAAAACCTTCTATATTTTGTTTGGGAACAGAGCAGGTGTTGCACAACTGAACATTATGATTTATTTATTTATTTATTTATAATTTGAGCACACATACAGAGGTACAAAAAAATACAGATAAGAGCAGCATGCCAAAGCCACTTATACTATGCATAGCATTACGGGCTGGCTTAAAATTAACTTAAGATTAACTAAGCAATGATGAAATCAGTGAAAAACATTAATGTAAACAGATTACTATAAAGCACAAGTGAGTATTACAAAGACAGGTCATATGGTTGCATGCATTGTTGTAAATTCAGTAGAATGGAGTATTCTGTTAGGTAGTGTATTTAAAAAATAATAAAGTTAGATTGGGTCCTAGGTTTAACATTTATGTGATATAATTGTGAGTAACATTTTGGATATACAATTTATAAGGTTCAGTTATTCAGTATTTATTTGGTTTTGGGTGAGTAAGTGATCTTTGAGAAGAGACTTGAATTTATAAACAGGTAGTGTTTCTTTTATATTTACAGGTAATGAATTCCAGATTTTAGGGCCTTTTATGTGCATTGAGTTTTTGCATAGCGTGAGATGGACACGAGGAATATCAAAGAGTGATCTGTGCCTTGTGTTATGGTCATGTGTTCTGTTGAGGTTGGCAACACTCTTATTGCTAATCACAATGAGGACAAATTCCTGGGCCTGCACCTTGACAGCAAACTGAAATTCAACACCCATATCCAAAACATAACAAAAAAAGTATCCAAAATAGTTGGGATCCTCTCAAAGCTAAGTTACTATGTACCACAATCAGCCCTACTCACACTATACTATTCACTCATCTATCCCTACCTCACCTATGCTATTTGTGCCTGGGGATCAACAGCAGCAACACACCTAAAGCCAATAATCACCCAACAAAAAGCTGCAGTAAGAATTATCACACAATCCAATACTAGGTAAAACCCCTCCCCCCACTCTTCAAAGACCATAAATAGCAGCATTAACCCTGAACTAAAACACTTTCTTGGTAGTTGTGACAGGACCCATAGACACAGTACCAGACACAAAATTCTCTATGATATTCCCCATGTCCAGCTGAATCTATACAAAAATTCAATGTACATAAAAGAGCCTAAAATCTGGAACTACCTGCCTGAAACCTCTAGAACTGCAGACTCATCCACCATTTTCAAAACTACCGTTAAAAAAATCGTATCTCAATAACACACCCCACCATCAGCTAACCACTGTATATGAAAACCACTTATTCACTTATTCGTATCATGAACACATCCAAAACAAAACAGATTTACTCTCAATATCTGTGATTCCCTCTAATTTACACTTACACTCACCCAAATGACTGCAAACATAAAATTCCTAATACAGTGGACCCCCGCATAACGATCACCTCCGAATGTGACCAATTATGTAAGTGTATTTATGTAAGTGCGTTTGTACATGTATGTTTGGGGGTCTGAAATGGACTAATCTACTGCACAATATTCCTTATGGGAACAAATTCAATCAGTACTGGCACCTGAACATACTTCTGGAGTGAAAAAATATCGTTAACCGGGGGTCCACTGTATAGTTATTGCCTAATAAATCTTAAGTTAGTCCTAAGTTTGCCTAAGATACTCTCCCAATATAGAAGATTTAATGGAAATACTGTATCATGCCAAGACAAAACTATTCCCATTACTAAATTTACTAATTGTAATATTGTTATATGTTTTGTAATACCTCATTATTATAAATCTAATTAATTGCTTCAGTTACCTAGTATGCAATAAAATATATTAAAATGTACTGCTCCATAACCTCTGTCAGTAGAGTAAGAATTAGGATTAGTCTGCCTGAAATGCCTAGACATGCTAGAGGCCTTCCTTGTAATTAATATTTTATATGTAAACCATACATTGCAAGCTTTGCAAGGAAATAAACATTTATTTATTTATTTAGTAGTAGTAGTACAGGTTGGCCATCACTAATCTGGCATCATTGGGACCTGTAGGGTGCCGGATTAGTGATTTTGCTGGATTACAGAGTGGTTAGGTTAGAATACACTAAACCCAATGGCGATATTTACGCATCAGCAATTTCACCCACTTTACAGCCTATTTTTGGCCTTCCATCGTCCCAGTCTACCAAACTCATGGCTATTTCAGTAGTATTCCTTCTATTCTGTCGATTGAATACAAGAAACTGCCCATTCATCTATTTCAACTACCCAATAAAGTGGTCAGAAATTGGTGATTTGGCCAATTTCACACAAAATTCAAAAGATGCCAATTTCAAACCAGGGTCCAGAATAAACAATGAAGAGATTCCTGGCACTATAATAACATTTTCTCTGTTCATTAGTCATGTCTCCAGCGTCTCTTATACTATACTTGCTTCCCAATTTGAATTTTTGTTCACACAAAACAATAAGATTTACTGTTATGCAGACTACTGCATTATTGTAATAATTCTATAAATAATGTCAACCCTTTCGTGACTGCATATTAGACTGGCCAGTTGGACACGCATTGGACAGTGATGTCATTTGTTTACTCTTGAACATTGGCAAAAATCAAATATTTTCGCTACTTTGAACTAAATTTTAAGGTACTTTCTGGCATGAAACCAATCAAAATTATATCTGTTTCTATAAAATATCTTTCATTCTATCAAATGAGACCAAAAAAACGAGAATACGTACATCCATACAAATCATACAAAAATACATCGCAAAGCCGGGTTTACACCATGAACATGGTTGCAGTTTTTTCTTATGCACTGCATGCTGCAGGATTTTTATTTAGTGCACACTTACCATACAGACCTATTCCCTCATATGTAGGCCCAAATTTACCGATCACAGCTTATCTGAGTGAGCTGAGCTCATGGCGACTGACCGACAGTGACTTCAAAGCCGCCTTATCTTTTTTGGACAGTATGCAGTGCATGTGCTTTACACAATGAGAAGCATTTCTTTTATTCATTGGATCCATGGCTAGGGCTAAAAGTGAGCAGGTTATTACAATAAATGGAGAAAAAGAAATTGGAATGACTTATGCAGTAAGTAGCGTCACCAAACAGTAGCGGCAGGTTGGTGTGGCGACCTTGGAAATTTGAAGTTATGCTAGCCAGAATTAGTGGCAGATTACTGATGGAACTGGATTACTGATTGCTGGATTAGTGATGGCCAACCTGTACTATGAAAAAGTACTTTTGCGTAAAGTTACTTAAAACTGGAAATTACCAACTGGTCCATGGGTTGGATAAGAGGGGTGTTAGAAGCTGTATTCATCCACCAGATATCCTCCAAGTCTGGAGGGTGAGCACGATCATTGTCCATTACCAGAAATGCCCTTAATGGTAAGTTTTTTCCTGCAAGGTGCTGCTTTATACTTAGGACAAACACTTCATGTATCCACTCAGTGAAGAACTGCCTTGTTACCCAAGCTTTACTCTTAGCCCTCCATATTACACTGAGTTTACATTTTATCACATTGTTTTTCTTAAACACCCATGGATTTTTGGAGTGGTAGATTAGTAACTTGAATTTTGCCATCCCACTAGCATTACCACACAAGAAGAGTGTTAGCCTGTCTTTCATGGGCTTGTGTCCTGGTAATGATTTTTCTTCTTATGTGATGTAGGTTCTCTAAGGCATTCTTTTCCAAAAGAAGCTAGTTTCATCACAATTAAAAACATATTGAGGAATAAATCCCTCAATGTCTACATATGTTATAAATTCCTTAACAAACTTTTCAACTTTGTTAGCACTGGCAGCCTTCACATGCCTCACTACACTAGATAAGATAAGATAAGATAAGATTTCGTTCGGATTTTTAACCCCGGAGGGTTAGCCACCCAGGATAACCCAAGAAAGTCAGTGCGTCATCGAGGACTGTCTAACTTATTTCCATTGGGGTCCTTAATCTTGTCCCCCAGGATGCGACCCACACCAGTCGACTAATACCCAGGTACCTATTTGCTGCTAGGTGAACAGGACAACAGGTGTAAGGAAACGTGTCGAAATGTTTCCACCCGCCGGGAATCAAACCCGGGCCCTCCGTGTGTGAAGCGGGAGCTTTAGCCACCAGGCCACCGGGCCACCCCACTCCTCTTTTCAAACCTATTAAACCAGTCCCTACTTGCCTTAAATTCATCACTTTCAGCACTGTTTTCCAGGGTGTCTCACCTAGGATCACTGTATAACTGCTTTGCTTTTTCACAAATTGTTTCAGAAACGCTGTCACCGGTCAATTCTTTTTCGTTAATCTACACTTACAAAATTTTTCCATTTCTTCAATTATCTGTGGCCTTTTCACAGCAAGAATTTTCACTCCTGTTGCCACATAAGCCCCGTTTATTGCCCCTTTATTTTTCAATATGGACAATATGGTGGATTTTACCATAGCATATTGAGTGGCAAGGTCCGACACACATGTTCCACTTTCCCACTTTGCAGTGAGTTCTTTTTTCACTTTATTTGTTGCTCTCACTGCTTTCCTTTTAGGCTTGTTTGGATCACCACTCTTTTTTGGGGCCATGATTACTTATTTTCAATGAAAATATTTAAAAAAATGCCAGAGAAAAACAATGAAATACCAAAAAGTTTCATGGAGCTTGTACTAACGATGCTTAATGAACGAAAGCTGATGAGAGACTGAGTGCGTGATGCTTTGTTTTCATTGGACGTCATCCAGATGGACTCTTTTGTTTAGGTTGAATATAAGGCAATGTTCAAGTACCGAGTCAAATTTTTCTTGAAAAAGTTAGGCAAATATTGAGTTGTATGAATACAGTGGACCCCCGGTTAACGATATTTTTTCATTCCAGAAGTATGTTCAGGTGCCAGTACTGACCGAATTTGTTCCCATAAGGAATATTGTGAAGTAGATTAGTCCATTTCAGACCCCCAAACATACACGTACAAATGCACTTACATAAATACACTTACATAATTGGTTGCATTGGGAGGTGATCGTTAAGCGGGGGTCCACCGTATTGAGGTTCCACTGTAGTCAAGTAACTCCATTTGGAACAGCCCAGGTTATGCTTAGCATCTTGGATGAGGTATATCTTACACCTAGTAGAACAATAACTTAATAACTCGAACAATAGATTGATCAGTAGATCTAACTTAGAAGTCTTCCTTGTGTAATATAGCTCTGTAATCCTGTTTGTGTTAAACAATGATCATATGTAATATATGATCACCGTACATAATCTACAATCACCATATGTAATCTATGATCACTGTATGTAATCTTACAATCACCGTATGTAATCTTATGATCACCATATGTAACCTATGATCACCCTATGTACAGCTGACTATTCATTATTATGGCGGCTACGTTATTGAAAAATGGTATCTAAGACAAAAACTTATCTAAAGGAAACTGAATGGCATATGGGAAAAATAGGATTATATTTCACTTTTACAGCAGGTTAGGTTCTGGGCTACTGCTGTACAGGAGGGCCCTGGTTATACGGCAGGTTAGGTTCTGGGCTACTGCTGTACAGGAGGGCCCCGGTTATACAGCAGGTTAGGTTCTGGGCTACTGCTGTACAGGAGGGCCCCAGTTATACAGCAGGTTAGGTTCTGGGCTACTGCTGTACAGGAGGGCCCCAGTTATACAGCAGGTTAGGTTCTGGGCTACTGCTGTACAGGAGGGCCCTGGTTATACAGCAGGTTAGGTTCTGGGCTACTGCTGTACAGGAGGGCCCTGGTTATACAGCAGGTTAGGTTCTGGGCTACTGCTGTACAGGAGGGCCCTGGTTATACAGCAGGTTAGGTTCTGGGCTACTGCTGTACAGAAGGGCCCTGGTTATACAGCAGGTTAGGTTCTGGGCTACTGCTGTACAGAAGGGCCCTGGTTATACAGCAGGTTAGGTTCTGGGCTACTGCTGTACAGGAGGGCCCCGGTTATACAGCAGGTTAGGTTCTGGGCTACTGCTGTACAGGAGTGCCCCAGTTATACAGCAGGTTAGGTTCTGGGCTACTGCTGTACAGGAGGGCCCTGGTTATACAGCAGGTTAGGTTCTGGGCTACTGCTGTACAGGAGGGCCCTGGTTATAAAGCAGGTTAGGTTCTGGGCTACTGCTGTACAGGAGGGCCCTGGTTATACAGCAGGTTAGGTTCTGGGCTACTGCTGTACAGGAGGGCCCTGGTTATACAGCAGGTTAGGTTCTGGGCTACTGCTGTACAGGAGGGCCCTGGTTATACAGCAGGTTAGGTTCTGGGCTACTGCTGTACAGAACGGCCCTGGTTATACAGCAGGTTAGGTTCTGGGCTACTGCTGTACAGGAGGGCCCCGGTCATACAGCAGGTTAGGTTCTGGGCTACTGCTGTACATGAGTGCCCCAGTTATACAGCAGGTTAGGTTCTGGGCTACTGCTGTACAGGAGGGCCCTGGTTATACAGCAGGTTAGGTTCTGGGCTACTGCTGTACAGGAGGGCCCTGGTTATACAGCAGGTTAGGTTCTGGGCTACTGCTGTACAGGAGGGCCCTGGTTATACAGCAGGTTAGGTTCTGGGCTACTGCTGTACAGAGGGCCCCGGTTATACAGCAGGTTAGGTTCTGGGCTACTGCTGTACAGGAGGGCCCCGGTTATACAGCAGGTTAGGTTCTGGGCTACTGCTGTACAGAGGGCCCCGGTTATACAGCAGGTTAGGTTCTGGGCTACTGCTGTACAGGAGGGCCCCGGTTATACAGCAGGTTAGGTTCTGGGCTACTGCTGTACAGGAGGGCCCCGGTTATACAGCAGGTTAGGTTCTGGGCTACTGCTGTACAGGAGGGCCCTGGTTATACAGCAGGTTAGGTTCTGGGCTACTGCTGTACAGGAGGGCCCCGGTTATACAGCAGGTTAGGTTCTGGGCTACTGCTGTACAGGAGGGCCCCAGTTATACAGCAGGTTAGGTTCTGGGCTACTGCTGTACAGGAGGGCCCCAGTTATACAGCAGGTTAGGTTCTGGGCTACTGCTGTACAGGAGGGCCCCAGTTATACAGCAGGTTAGGTTCTGGGCTACTGCTGTACAGGAGGGCCCTGGTTATACAGCAGGTTAGGTTCTGGGCTACTGCTGTACAGGAGGGCCCTGGTTATACAGCAGGTTAGGTTCTGGGCTACTGCTGTACAGAAGGGCCCTGGTTATACAGCAGGTTAGGTTCTGGGCTACTGCTGTACAGAAGGGCCCTGGTTATACAGCAGGTTAGGTTCTGGGCTACTGCTGTACAGAAGGGCCCTGGTTATACAGCAGGTTAGGTTCTGGGCTACTGCTGTACAGGAGGGCCCGGGTTATACAGCAGGTTAGGTTCTGGGCTACTGCTGTACAGGAGGGCCCCAGTTATACAGCAGGTTAGGTTCTGGGCTACTGCTGTACAGGAGGGCCCAGGTTATACAGCAGGTTAGGTTCTGGGCTACTGCTGTACAGGAGACTGCTGTACAGGAGGGCCCCGGTTATACAGCAGGTTAGGTTCTGGGCTACTGCTGTACAGGAGGCCCCAGTTATACTGCAGGTTAGGTTCTGGGCTACTGCTGTACAGGAGGGCCCCGGTTATACAGCAAATTAGGTTCTGGGCTACTGCTGTACAGGAGGGGCCCTGTTATACAGCAGGTTAGGTTCTGGGCTACTGCTGTACAGAAGGGCCCTGGTTATACAGCAGGTTAGGTTCTGGGCTACTGCTGTACAGGAGGGCCCCGGTTATACAGCAGGTTAGGTTCTGGGCTACTGCTGTACAGGAGGGCCCTGGTTATACAGCAGGTTAGGTTCTGGGCTACTGCTGTACAGGAGGGCCCCTGTTATACAGCAGGTTAGGTTCTGGGCTACTGCTGTACAGGAGGGGGCCCTGGTTATACGGCTACTGCTGTACAGGAGGGCCCCGGTTATACAGCAGGTTAGGTTCTGGGCTACTGCTGTACAGGAGGGCCCCAGTTATACAGCAGGTTAGGTTCTGGGCTACTGCTGTACAGGAGGGCCCCAGTTATACAGCAGGTTAGGTTCTGGGCTACTGCTGTACAGGAGGGCCCTGGTTATACAGCAGGTTAGGTTCTGGGCTACTGCTGTACAGAAGGGCCCTGGTTATACAGCAGGTTAGGTTCTGGGCTACTGCTGTACAGAAGGGCCCTGGTTATACAGCAGGTTAGGTTCTGGGCTACTGCTGTACAGAAGGGCCCTGGTTATACAGCAGGTTAGGTTCTGGGCTACTGCTGTACAGGAGGGCCCCGGTTATACAGCAGGTTAGGTTCTGGGCTACTGCTGTACAGGAGTGCCCCAGTTATACAGCAGGTTAGGTTCTGGGCTACTGCTGTACAGAAGGGCCCTGGTTATACAGCAGGTTAGGTTCTGGGCTACTGCTGTACAGGAGGGCCCTGGTTATACAGCAGGTTAGGTTCTGGGCTACTGCTGTACAGGAGGGCCCTGGTTATACAGCAGGTTAGGTTCTGGGCTACTGCTGTACAGGAGGGCCCCGGTTATACAGCAGGTTAGGTTCTGGGCTACTGCTGTACAGGAGGGCCCTGGTTATACAGCAGGTTAGGTTCTGGGCTACTGCTGTACAGGAGGGCCCCGGTTATACAGCAGGTTAGGTTCTGGGCTACTGCTGTACAGGAGGGCCCCGGTTATACAGCAGGTTAGGTTCTGGGCTACTGCTGTACAGGAGGGCCCTGGTTATACAGCAGGTTAGGTTCTGGGCTACTGCTGTACAGGAGGGCCCCGGTTATACAGCAGGTTAGGTTCTGGGCTACTGCTGTACAGGAGGGCCCCGGTTATACAGCAGGTTAGGTTCTGGCCTACTGCTGTACAGGAGGGCCCTGGTTATACAGCAGGTTAGGTTCTGGGCTACTGCTGTACAGGAGGGCCCTGGTTATACAGCAGGTTAGGTTCTGGGCTACTGCTGTACAGGAGGGCCCCAGTTATACAGCAGGTTAGGTTCTGGGCTACTGCTGTACAGGAGGGCCCCAGTTATACAGCAGGTTAGGTTCTGGGCTACTGCTGTACAGGAGGGCCCCAGTAATACAGCAGGTTAGGTTCTGGGCTACTGCTGTACAGGAGGGCCCTGGTTATACAGCAGGTTAGGTTCTGGGCTACTGCTGTACAGGAGGGCCCTGGTTATACAGCAGGTTAGGTTCTGGGCTACTGCTGTACAAGAGTTATACAGGGTTAGGTTCCCCAGTTATACAGCAGGTTAGGTTCTGGGCTACTGCTGTACAGGAGGGCCCTGGTTATACAGCAGGTTAGGTTCTGGGCTACTGCTGTACAGGAGGGCCCTGGTTATACAGCAGGTTAGGTTCTGGGCTACTGCTGTACAGGAGGGCCCCAGTTATACAGCAGGTTAGGTTCTGGGCTACTGCTGTACAGGAGGGCCCCGGTTATACAGCAGGTTAGGTTCTGGGCTACTGCTGTACAGGAGGGCCCCAGTTATACAGCAGGTTAGGTTCTGGGCTACTGCTGTACAGGAGGGCCCCAGTTATACAGCAGGTTAGGTTCTGGGCTACTGCTGTACAGGAGGGCCCTGGTTATACAGCAGGATAGGTTCTGGGCTACTGCTGTACAGGAGGGCCCTGGTTATACAGCAGGTTAGGTTCTGGGCTACTGCTGTACAGGAGGGCCCCAGTTATACAGCAGGTTAGGTTCTGGGCTACTGCTGTACAGGAGGGCCCTGGTTATACAGCAGGATAGGTTCTGGGCTACTGCTGTACAGGAGGGCCCTGGTTATACAGCAGGTTAGGTTCTGGGCTACTGCTGTACAGGAGGGCCCCGGTTATACAGCAGGTTAGGTTCTGGGCTACTGCTGTACAGGAGGGCCCTGGTTATACAGCAGGTTAGGTTCTGGGCTACTGCTGTACAGGAGGGCCCTGGTTATACAGCAGGTTAGGTTCTGGGCTACTGCTGTACAGGAGGGCCCCAGTTATACAGCAGGTTAGGTTCTGGGCTACTGCTGTACAGGAGGGCCCTGGTTATACAGCAGGTTAGGTTCTGGGCTACTGCTGTACAGGAGGGCCCCAGTTATACAGCAGGTTAGGTTCTGGGCTACTGCTGTACAGGAGGGCCCCGGTTATACAGCAGGTTAGGTTCTGGGCTACTGCTGTACAGGAGGGCCCTGGTTATACAGCAGGTTAGGTTCTGGGCTACTGCTGTACAGGAGGGCCCTGGTTATACAGCAGGTTAGGTTCTGGGCTACTGCTGTACAAGAGGGCCCCAGTTATACAGCAGGTTAGGTTCTGGGCTACTGCTGTACAGGAGGGCCCTGGTTATACAGCAGGTTAGGTTCTGGGCTACTGCTGTACAGGAGGGCCCTGGTTATACAGCAGGTTAGGTTCTGGGCTACTGCTGTACAGGAGGGCCCCAGTTATACAGCAGGTTAGGTTCTGGGCTACTGCTGTACAGGAGGGCCCCGGTTATACAGCAGGTTAGGTTCTGGGCTACTGCTGTACAGGAGGGCCCCAGTTATACAGCAGGTTAGGTTCTGGGCTACTGCTGTACAGGAGGGCCCCAGTTATACAGCAGGTTAGGTTCTGGGCTACTGCTGTACAGGAGGGCCCTGGTTATACAGCAGGTTAGGTTCTGGGCTACTGCTGTACAGGAGGGCCCCGGTTATACAGCAGGTTAGGTTCTGGGCTACTGCTGTACAGGAGGGCCCCGGTTATACAGCAGGTTAGGTTCTGGGCTACTGCTGTACAGGAGGGCCCTGGTTATACAGCAGGTTAGGTTCTGGGCTACTGCTGTACAGGAGGGCCCTGGTTATACAGCAGGTTAGGTTCTGGGCTACTGCTGTACAGGAGGGCCCCGGTTATACAGCAGGTTAGGTTCTGGGCTACTGCTGTACAGGAGGGCCCTGGTTATACAGCAGGTTAGGTTCTGGGCTACTGCTGTACAGGAGGGCCCCAGTTATACAGCAGGTTAGGTTCTGGGCTACTGCTGTACAGGAGGGCCCCGGTTATACAGCAGGTTAGGTTCTGGGCTACTGCTGTACAGGAGGGCCCTGGTTATACAGCAGGTTAGGTTCTGGGCTACTGCTGTACAGGAGGGCCCCAGTTATACAGCAGGTTAGGTTCTGGGCTACTGCTGTACAGGAGGGCCCCGGTTATACAGCAGGTTAGGTTCTGGGCTACTGCTGTACAGGAGGGCCCCAGTTATACAGCAGGTTAGGTTCTGGGCTACTGCTGTACAGGAGGGCCCCAGTTATACAGCAGGTTAGGTTCTGGGCTACTGCTGTACAGGAGGGCCCTGGTTATACAGCAGGTTAGGTTCTGGGCTACTGCTGTACAGGAGGGCCCTGGTTATACAGCAGGTTAGGTTCTGGGCTACTGCTGTACAGGAGGGCCCCAGTTATACAGCAGGTTAGGTTCTGGGCTACTGCTGTACAGGAGGGCCCTGGTTATACAGCAGGTTAGGTTCTGGGCTACTGCTGTACAGGAGGGCCCCGTTATACAGTTATACAGCAGGTTAGGTTCTGGGCTACTGCTGTACAGGAGGGCCCTGGTTATACAGCAGGTTAGGTTCTGGGCTACTGCTGTACAGGAGGGCCCCAGTTATACAGCAGGTTAGGTTCTGGGCTACTGCTGTACAGGAGGGCCCCAGGTTATACAGCAGGTTAGGTTCTGGGCTACTGCTGTACAGGAGGGCCCTGGTTATACAGCAGGTTAGGTTCTGGGCTACTGCTGTACAGGAGGGCCCCGGTTATACAGCAGGTTAGGTTCTGGGCTACTGCTGTACAGGAGGGCCCCGGTTATACAGCAGGTTAGGTTCTGGGCTACTGCTGTACAGGAGGGCCCCGGTTATACAGCAGGTTAGGTTCTGGGCTACTGCTGTACAGGAGGGCCCCGGTTATACAGCAGGTTAGGTTCTGGGCTACTGCTGTACAGGAGGGCCCCAGTTATACAGCAGGTTAGGTTCTGGGCTACTGCTGTACAGGAGGGCCCCGGTTATACACAGCAGGTTAGGTTCTGGGCTACTGCTGTACAGGAGGGCCCCGGTTATACAGCAGGTTAGGTTCTGGGCTACTGCTGTACAGGAGGGCCCCGGTTATACAGCAGGTTAGGTTCTGGGCTACTGCTGTACAGGAGGGCCCCGGTTATACAGCAGGTTAGGTTCTGGGCTACTGCTGTACAGGAGGGCCCCGGTTATACAGCAGGTTAGGTTCTGGGCTACTGCTGTACAGGAGGGCCCTGGTTATACAGCAGGTTAGGTTCTGGGCTACTGCTGTACAGGAGGGCCCCGGTTATACAGCAGGTTAGGTTCTGGGCTACTGCTGTACAGGAGGGCCCCGGTTATACAGCAGGTTAGGTTCTGGGCTACTGCTGTACAGGAGGGCCCTGGTTATACAGCAGGTTAGGTTCTGGGCTACTGCTGTACAGGAGGGCCCCAGTTATACAGCAGGTTAGGTTCTGGGCTACTGCTGTACAGGAGGGCCCCGGTTATACAGCAGGTTAGGTTCTGGGCTACTGCTGTACAGGAGGGCCCCAGTTATACAGCAGGTTAGGTTCTGGGCTACTGCTGTACAGGAGGGCCCCGGTTATACAGCAGGTTAGGTTCTGGGCTACTGCTGTACAGGAGGGCCCCAGTTATACAGCAGGTTAGGTTCTGGGCTACTGCTGTACAGGAGGGCCCTGGTTATACAGCAGGTTAGGTTCTGGGCTACTGCTGTACAGGAGGGCCCTGGTTATACAGCAGGTTAGGTTCTGGGCTACTGCTGTACAGGAGGGCCCCAGTTATACAGCAGGTTAGGTTCTGGGCTACTGCTGTACAGGAGGGCCCTGGTTATACAGCAGGTTAGGTTCTGGGCTACTGCTGTACAGGAGGGCCCCGGTTATACAGCAGGTTAGGTTCTGGGCTACTGCTGTACAGGAGGGCCCTGGTTATACAGCAGGTTAGGTTCTGGGCTACTGCTGTACAGGAGGGCCCTGGTTATACAGCAGGTTAGGTTCTGGGCTACTGCTGTACAGGAGGGCCCTGGTTATACAGCAGGTTAGGTTCTGGGCTACTGCTGTACAGGAGGGCCCTGGTTATACAGCAGGTTAGGTTCTGGGCTACTGCTGTACAGGAGGGCCCCAGTTATACAGCAGGTTAGGTTCTGGGCTACTGCTGTACAGGAGGGCCCTGGTTAAACAGCAGGTTAGGTTCTGGGCTACTGCTGTACAGGAGGGCCCCAGTTATACAGCAGGTTAGGTTCTGGGCTACTGCTGTACAGGAGGGCCCCAGTTATACAGCAGGTTAGGTTCTGGGCTACTGCTGTACAGGAGGGCCCCAGTTATACAGCAGGTTAGGTTCTGGGCTACTGCTGTACAGGAGGGCCCCAGTTATACAGCAGGTTAGGTTCTGGGCTACTGCTGTACAGGAGGGCCCTTGTTATACAGCAGGTTAGGTTCTGGGCTACTGCTGTACAGGAGGGCCCCGGTTATACAACAGGTTAGGTTCTGGGCGTACTGCTGTACAGGAGGGCCCTGGTTATACAGCAGGTTAGGTTCTGGTCTACTGCTGTACAGGAGGGCCCCGGTTATACAACAGGTTAGGTTCTGGGCTACTGCTGTACAGGAGGGCCCTGGTTATACAGCAGGTTAGGTTCTGGGCTACTGCTGTACAGGAGGGCCCCGGTTATACAGCAGGTTAGGTTCTGGGCTACTGCTGTACAGGAGGGCCCCGGTTATACAGCAGGTTAGGTTCTGGGCTACTGCTGTACAGGAGGGCCCTGGTTATACAGCAGGTTAGGTTCTGGGCTACTGCTGTACAGGAGGGCCCTGGTTATACAGCAGGTTAGGTTCTGGGCTACTGCTGTACAGGAGGGCCCCGGTTATACAGCAGGTTAGGTTCTGGGCTACTGCTGTACAGGAGGGCCCTGGTTATACAGCAGGTTAGGTTCTGGGCTACTGCTGTACAGGAGGGCCCTGGTTATACAGCAGGTTAGGTTCTGGGCTACTGCTGTACAGGAGGGCCCCGGTTATACAGCAGGTTAGGTTCTGGGCTACTGCTGTACAGGAGGGCCCTGGTTATACAGCAGGTTAGGTTCTGGGCTACTGCTGTACAGGAGGGCCCCAGTTATACAGCAGGTTAGGTTCTGGGCTACTGCTGTACAGGAGGGCCCCGGTTATACAGCAGGTTAGGTTCTGGGCTACTGCTGTACAGGAGGGCCCCAGTTATACAGCAGGTTAGGTTCTAGGCTACTGCTGTACAGGAGGGCCCCGGTTATACAGCAGGTTAGGTTCTGGGCTACAGCTGTACAGGAGGGCCCTGGTTATACAGCAGGTTAGGTTCTGGGCTACTGCTGTACAGAAGGGCCCCGGTTATACAGCAGGTTAGGTTCTGGGCTACTGCTGTACAGGAGGGCCCCAGTTATACAGCAGGTTAGGTTCTGGGCTACTGCTGTACAGGAGGGCCCCAGTTATACAGCAGGTTAGGTTCTGGGCTACTGCTGTACAGGAGGGCCCCTGTTATACAGCAGGTTAGGTTCTGGGCTACTGCTGTACAGGAGGGCCCCGGTTATACAGCAGGTTAGGTTCTGGGCTACTGTTGTACAGGAGGGCCCTGGTTATACAGCAGGTTAGGTTCTGGGCTACTGCTGTACAGGAGGGCCCTGGTTATACAGCAGGTTAGGTTCTGGGCTACTGCTGTACAGGAGGGCCCCGGTTATACAGCAGGTTAGGTTCTGGGCTACTGCTGTACAGGAGGGCCCTGGTTATACAGCAGGTTAGGTTCTGGGCTACTGCTGTACAGGAGGGCCCCAGTTATACAGCAGGTTAGGTTCTGGGCTACTGCTGTACAGGAGGGCCCCGGTTATACAGCAGGTTAGGTTCTGGGCTACTGCTGTACAGGAGGGCCCCAGTTATACAGCAGGTTAGGTTCTGGGCTACTGCTGTACAGGAGGGCCCCGGTTATACAGCAGGTTAGGTTCTGGGCTACTGCTGTACAGGAGGGCCCTGGTTATACAGCAGGTTATGTTCTGGGCTACTGCTGTACAGAAGGGCCCCGGTTATACAGCAGGTTAGGTTCTGGGCTACTGCTGTACAGGAGGGCCCCAGTTATACTGCAGGTTAGGTTCTGGGCTACTGCTGTACAGGAGGGCCCCAGTTATACAGCAGGTTAGGTTCTGGGCTACTGCTGTACAGGAGGGCCCCTGTTATACAGCAGGTTAGGTTCTGGGCTACTGCTGTACAGGAGGGCCCTGGTTATACAGCAGGTTAGGTTCTGGGCTATTGCTGTACAGGAGGGCCCCGGTTATACAGCAGGTTAGGTTCTGGGCTACTGCTGTACAGGAGGGCCCCGGTTATACAGCAGGTTAGGTTCTGGGCTACTGCTGTACAGGAGGGCCCCGTTTATACAGCAGGTTAGGTTCTGGGCTACTGCTGTACAGGAGGGCCCCGGTTATACAGCAGGTTAGGTTCTGGGCTACTGCTGTACAGGAGGGCCCCGGTTATACAGCAGGTTAGGTTCTGGGCTACTGCTGTACAGGAGGGCTCCGGTTATACAGCAGGTTAGGTTCTGGGCTACTGCTGTACAGGAGGGCCCCAGTTTTACAGCAGGTTAGGTTCTGGGCTACTGCTGTACAGGAGGGCCCTGGTTATACAGCAGGTTAGGTTCTGGGCTACTGCTGTACAGGAGGGCCCCAGTTATACAGCAGGTTAGGTTCTGGGCTACTGCTGTACAGGAGGGCCCCGGTTATACAGCAGGTTAGGTTCTGGGCTACTGCTGTACAGGAGGGCCCCAGTTATACAGCAGGTTAGGTTCTGGGCTACTGCTGTACAGGAGGGCCCCAGTTATACAGCAGGTTAGGTTCTGGGCTACTGCTGTACAGGAGGGCCCTGGTTATACAGCAGGATAGGTTCTGGGCTACTGCTGTACAGGAGGGCCCTGGTTATACAGCAGGTTAGGTTCTGGGCTACTGCTGTACAGGAGGGCCCCAGTTATACAGCAGGTTAGGTTCTGGGCTACTGCTGTACAGGAGGGCCCTGGTTATACAGCAGGATAGGTTCTGGGCTACTGCTGTACAGGAGGGCCCTGGTTATACAGCAGGTTAGGTTCTGGGCTACTGCTGTACAGGAGGGCCCCGGTTATACAGCAGGTTAGGTTCTGGGCTACTGCTGTACAGGAGGGCCCTGGTAATACAGCAGGTTAGGTTCTGGGCTACTGCTGTACAGGAGGGCCCTGGTTATACAGCAGGTTAGGTTCTGGGCTACTGCTGTACAGGAGGGCCCCAGTTATACAGCAGGTTAGGTTCTGGGCTACTGCTGTACAGGAGGGCCCTGGTTAAACAGCAGGTTAGGTTCTGGGCTACTGCTGTACAGGAGGGCCCCAGTTATACAGCAGGTTAGGTTCTGGGCTACTGCTGTACAGGAGGGCCCCAGTTATACAGCAGGTTAGGTTCTGGGCTACTGCTGTACAGGAGGGCCCCAGTTATACAGCAGGTTAGGTTCTGGGCTACTGCTGTACAGGAGGGCCCCAGTTATACAGCAGGTTAGGTTCTGGGCTACTGCTGTACAGGAGGGCCCTGGTTATACAGCAGGTTAGGTTCTGGGCTACTGCTGTACAGGAGGGCCCCGGTTATACAGCAGGTTAGGTTCTGGGCGTCTGCTGTACAGGAGGGCCCTGGTTATACAGCAGGTTAGGTTCTGGTCTACTGCTGTACAGGAGGGCCCCGGTTATACAACAGGTTAGGTTCTGGGCTACTGCTGTACAGGAGGGCCCTGGTTATACAGCAGGTTAGGTTCTGGGCTACTGCTGTACAGGAGGGCCCCGGTTATACAGCAGGTTAGGTTCTGGGCTACTGCTGTACAGGAGGGCCCCGGTTATACAGCAGGTTAGGTTCTGGGCTACTGCTTTACAGGAGGGCCCTGGTTATACAGCAGGTTAGGTTCTGGGCTACTGCTGTACAGGAGGGCCCTGGTTATACAGCAGGTTAGGTTCTGGGCTACTGCTGTACAGGAGGGCCCCGGTTATACAGCAGGTTAGGTTCTGGGCTACTGCTGTACAGGAGGGCCCTGGTTATACAGCAGGTTAGGTTCTGGGCTACTGCTGTACAGGAGGGCCCTGGTTATACAGCAGGTTAGGTTCTGGGCTACTGCTGTACAGGAGGGCCCCGGTTATACAGCAGGTTAGGTTCTGGGCTACTGCTGTACAGGAGGGCCCTGGTTATACAGCAGGTTAGGTTCTGGGCTACTGCTGTACAGGAGGGCCCCAGTTATACAGCAGGTTAGGTTCTGGGCTACTGCTGTACAGGAGGGCCCCGGTTATACAGCAGGTTAGGTTCTGGGCTACTGCTGTACAGGAGGGCCCCAGTTATACAGCAGGTTAGGTTCTAGGCTACTGCTGTACAGGAGGGCCCCGGTTATACAGCAGGTTAGGTTCTGGGCTACTGCTGTACAGGAGGGCCCTGGTTATACAGCAGGTTAGGTTCTGGGCTACTGCTGTACAGAAGGGCCCCGGTTATACAGCAGGTTAGGTTCTGGGCTACTGCTGTACAGGAGGGCCCCAGTTATACAGCAGGTTAGGTTCTGGGCTACTGCTGTACAGGAGGGCCCCAGTTATACAGCAGGTTAGGTTCTGGGCTACTGCTGTACAGGAGGGCCCCTGTTATACAGCAGGTTAGGTTCTGGGCTACTGCTGTACAGGAGGGCCCTGGTTATACAGCAGGTTAGGTTCTGGGCTATTGCTGTACAGGAGGGCCCCGGTTATACAGCAGGTTAGGTTCTGGGCTACTGCTGTACAGGAGGGCCCCGGTTATACAGCAGGTTAGGTTCTGGGCTACTGCTGTACAGGAGGGCCCCGTTTATACAGCAGGTTAGGTTCTGGGCTACTGCTGTACAGCAGGGCCCCGGTTATACAGCAGGTTAGGTTCTGGGCTACTGCTGTACAGGAGGGCCCCGGTTATACAGCAGGTTAGGTTCTGGGCTACTGCTGTACAGGAGGGCTCCGGTTATACAGCAGGTTAGGTTCTGGGCTACTGCTGTACAGGAGGGCCCCAGTTATACAGCAGGTTAGGTTCTGGGCTACTGCTGTACAGGAGGGCCCTGGTTATACAGCAGGTTAGGTTCTGGGCTACTGCTGTACAGGAGGGCCCTGGTTATACAGCAGGTTAGGTTCTGGGCTACTGCTGTACAGGAGGGCCCTGGTTATACAGCAGGTTAGGTTCTGGGCTACTGCTGTACAGGAGGGCCCCGGTTATACAGCAGGTTAGGTTCTGGGCTACTGCTGTACAGGAGGGCCCCAGTTATACAGCAGGTTAGGTTCTGGGCTACTGCTGTACAGGAGGGCCCCAGTTATACAGCAGGTTAGGTTCTGGGCTACTGCTGTACAGGAGGGCCCCGGTTATACAGCAGGTTAGGTTCTGGGCTACTGCTGTACAGGAGGGCCCCAGTTATACAGCAGGTTAGGTTCTGGGCTACTGCTGTACAGGAGGGCCCCGGTTATACAGCAGGTTAGGTTCTGGGCTACTGCTGTACAGGAGGGCCCCGGTTATACAGCAGGTTAGGTTCTGGGCTACTGCTGTACAGGAGGGCCCCAGTTATACAGCAGGTTAGGTTCTGGGCTACTGCTGTACAGGAGGGCCCTGGTTATACAGCAGGTTAGGTTCTGGGCTACTGCTGTACAGGAGGGCCCTGGTTATACAGCAGGTTAGGTTCTGGGCTACTGCTGTACAGGAGGGCCCCAGTTATACAGCAGGTTAGGTTCTGGGCTACTGCTGTACAGGAGGTCCCCAGTTATACAGCAGGTTAGGTTCTGGGCTACTGCTGTACAGGAGGGCCCCGGGTATACAGCAGGTTAGGTTCTGGGCTACTGCTGTACAGGAGGGCCCCGGTTATACAGCAGGTTAGGTTCTGGGCTACTGCTGTACAGGAGGGCCCTGGTTATACAGCAGGTTAGGTTCTGGGCTACTGCTGTACAGGAGGGCCCTGGTTATACAGCAGGTTAGGTTCTGGGCTACTGCTGTACAGGAGGGCCCTGGTTATACAGCAGGTTAGGTTCTGGGCTACTGCTGTACAGGAGGGCCCTGGTTATACAGCAGGTTAGGTTCTGGGCTACTGCTGTACAGGAGGGCCCCAGTTATACAGCAGGTTAGGTTCTGGGCTACTGCTGTACAGGAGGGCCCTGGTTAAACAGCAGGTTAGGTTCTGGGCTACTGCTGTACAGGAGGGCCCCAGTTATACAGCAGGTTAGGTTCTGGGCTACTGCTGTACAGGAGGGCCCCAGTTATACAGCAGGTTAGGTTCTGGGCTACTGCTGTACAGGAGGGCCCCAGTTATACAGCAGGTTAGGTTCTGGGCTACTGCTGTACAGGAGGGCCCCAGTTATACAGCAGGTTAGGTTCTGGGCTACTGCTGTACAGGAGGGCCCTGGTTATACAGCAGGTTAGGTTCTGGGCTACTGCTGTACAGGAGGGCCCCGGTTATACAGCAGGTTAGGTTCTGGGCGTCTGCTGTACAGGAGGGCCCTGGTTATACAGCAGGTTAGGTTCTGGTCTACTGCTGTACAGGAGGGCCCCGGTTATACAACAGGTTAGGTTCTGGGCTACTGCTGTACAGGAGGGCCCTGGTTATACAGCAGGTTAGGTTCTGGGCTACTGCTGTACAGGAGGGCCCCGGTTATACAGCAGGTTAGGTTCTGGGCTACTGCTGTACAGGAGGGCCCCGGTTATACAGCAGGTTAGGTTCTGGGCTACTGCTGTACAGGAGGGCCCTGGTTATACAGCAGGTTAGGTTCTGGGCTACTGCTGTACAGGAGGGCCCTGGTTATACAGCAGGTTAGGTTCTGGGCTACTGCTGTACAGGAGGGCCCCGGTTATACAGCAGGTTAGGTTCTGGGCTACTGCTGTACAGGAGGGCCCTGGTTATACAGCAGGTTAGGTTCTGGGCTACTGCTGTACAGGAGGGCCCTGGTTATACAGCAGGTTAGGTTCTGGGCTACTGCTGTACAGGAGGGCCCCGGTTATACAGCAGGTTAGGTTCTGGGCTACTGCTGTACAGGAGGGCCCTGGTTATACAGCAGGTTAGGTTCTGGGCTACTGCTGTACAGGAGGGCCCCAGTTATACAGCAGGTTAGGTTCTGGGCTACTGCTGTACAGGAGGGCCCCGGTTATACAGCAGGTTAGGTTCTGGGCTACTGCTGTACAGGAGGGCCCCAGTTATACAGCAGGTTAGGTTCTAGGCTACTGCTGTACAGGAGGGCCCCGGTTATACAGCAGGTTAGGTTCTGGGCTACAGCTGTACAGGAGGGCCCTGGTTATACAGCAGGTTAGGTTCTGGGCTACTGCTGTACAGAAGGGCCCCGGTTATACAGCAGGTTAGGTTCTGGGCTACTGCTGTACAGGAGGGCCCCAGTTATACAGCAGGTTAGGTTCTGGGCTACTGCTGTACAGGAGGGCCCCAGTTATACAGCAGGTTAGGTTCTGGGCTACTGCTGTACAGGAGGGCCCCTGTTATACAGCAGGTTAGGTTCTGGGCTACTGCTGTACAGGAGGGCCCTGGTTATACAGCAGGTTAGGTTCTGGGCTATTGCTGTACAGGAGGGCCCCGGTTATACAGCAGGTTAGGTTCTGGGCTACTGCTGTACAGGAGGGCCCCGGTTATACAGCAGGTTAGGTTCTGGGCTACTGCTGTACAGGAGGGCCCCGTTTATACAGCAGGTTAGGTTCTGGGCTACTGCTGTACAGGAGGGCCCCGGTTATACAGCAGGTTAGGTTCTGGGCTACTGCTGTACAGGAGGGCCCCGGTTATACAGCAGGTTAGGTTCTGGGCTACTGCTGTACAGGAGGGCTCCGGTTATACAGCAGGTTAGGTTCTGGGCTACTGCTGTACAGGAGGGCCCCAGTTATACAGCAGGTTAGGTTCTGGGCTACTGCTGTACAGGAGGGCCCTGGTTATACAGCAGGTTAGGTTCTGGGCTACTGCTGTACAGGAGGGCCCTGGTTATACAGCAGGTTAGGTTCTGGGCTACTGCTGTACAGGAGGGCCCTGGTTATACAGCAGGTTAGGTTCTGGGCTACTGCTGTACAGGAGGGCCCCGGTTATACAGCAGGTTAGGTTCTGGGCTACTGCTGTACAGGAGGGCCCCGGTTATACAGCAGGTTAGGTTCTGGGCTACTGCTGTACAGGAGGGCCCCAGTTATACAGCAGGTTAGGTTCTGGGCTACTGCTGTACAGGAGGGCCCTGGTTATACAGCAGGTTAGGTTCTGGGCTACTGCTGTACAGGAGGGCCCCAGTTATACAGCAGGTTAGGTTCTGGGCTACTGCTGTACAGGAGGGCCCCGGTTATACAGCAGGTTAGGTTCTGGGCTACTGCTGTACAGGAGGGCCCCGGTTATACAGCAGGTTAGGTTCTGGGCTACTGCTGTACAGGAGGGCCCCAGTTATACAGCAGGTTAGGTTCTGGGCTACTGCTGTACAGGAGGGCCCTGGTTATACAGCAGGTTAGGTTCTGGGCTACTGCTGTACAGGAGGGCCCTGGTTATACAGCAGGTTAGGTTCTGGGCTACTGCTGTACAGGAGGGCCCCAGTTATACAGCAGGTTAGGTTCTGGGCTACTGCTGTACAGGAGGTCCCCAGTTATACAGCAGGTTAGGTTCTGGGCTACTGCTGTACAGGAGGGCCCCGGGTATACAGCAGGTTAGGTTCTGGGCTACTGCTGTACAGGAGGGCCCCGGTTATACAGCAGGTTAGGTTCTGGGCTACTGCTGTACAGGAGGGCCCTGGTTATACAGCAGGTTAGGTTCTGGGCTACTGCTGTACAGGAGGGCCCTGGTTATACAGCAGGTTAGGTTCTGGGCTACTGCTGTACAGGAGGGCCCTGGTTATACAGCAGGTTAGGTTCTGGGCTACTGCTGTACAGGAGGGCCCTGGTTATACAGCAGGTTAGGTTCCAGACTACTGCTATATAGGAGGGTCCCACTTATTCAGCAGGTTAGGTTCCAGGCCACTGCTGTATAGGAGGGTCCCACTTATTCAGCAGGTTAGGTTCTGGGCTACTGCTGTACAGGAGGGCCCCGGTTATACAGCAGGTTAGGTTCTGGGCTACTGCTGTACAGAAGGGCCCCAGTTATACAGCAGGTTAGGTTCTGGGCTACTGCTGTACAGGAGGGCCCCGGTTATACAGCAGGTTAGGTTCTGGGCTACTGCTGTACAGAAGGGCCCCAGTTATACAGCAGGTTAGGTTCCAGACTACTGCTATATAGGAGGGTCCCGGTTATACAGCAGGTTAGGTTCCAGACTACTGCTATATAGGAGGGTCCCGGTTATACAGCATGTTAGGTTCCAGACTACTGCTATATAGGAGGGCCCCGGTTATACAGCAGGTTAGGTTCCAGGCCACTGCTGTAAAGTGAAACATAGCCTTTTTCACTTTTAAATGCATATAAAAGCCTGATAACATGTTTACACTATCATATATTTAGTGAGAATAGAGCTAGACCTAAAAAAAGCATATACAGTAATTACCTTAAAATATTTTCGTCCTTACCTTATAGTGAGTGATTAGTATGTTTATCGCTGGAAGTTTGAATAAATTAAGAACGAGTATAATTGAAAACCAGTGCATTAGCAAAATGCTGTAAAGTGAAGCACCATAAAGCAGGGCCTGCCTGTACAAGATTCTTATTTTTATTATTAACACACTGGCCAATTCCCACCAAGGCAGGGTGGCCTGAAAAAGAAAAACTTTAACCATCATTCGCTCGATCACTGTCTTGCCAGAAGGGTGCTTTACACTACAGTTTTTAAACTGCAACTATAAAATCAATTCACAAGTAGATCTGAGAATCATATAGGACACCACTGAAACATGAAAGATGGGACGGGAGGGGCATGGGTGGAAGTTAGGCCTACCTCTGCAAAGACAATGGCCTGACCCACAGGCTGGCTGCCTGTGAGTTTATTAGACAGTCCAGCCTAGCACCATCTTAGATTAATTTCATAAAGTGATGCTCAAAATTATTCTAAAAATTTTGTAATAGTCTTATATTGAAAACATTATAGAAGGTCAGTGGTCTACTGTAAGCTATGTTCATTGTATGTAATCTGCAATCACAGTATGTAACTGCCACAGTTTTTGAAGTCTGATGAGAATTATTTTTATGCAGAATAAATTGTTGTCTGGACTGGTTGATGATAGCAGTGCTACCATGGACTTGGACACCTGGTCCATTGTAGCAATGTTACCATGGACCAGGACACTGCTACCATGGACCAGGACACTGCTACCATGGACCAGGACACTGCTACTGTGGACCAGGACACACTCATCGACTCCTCAACCCTCAGAGTTAGCAACCCACCATATTTTTACCTATTTATATCCATAAATAGATTAGTTATCCCTCTAACATACCAGATATACTCACATTACACATGTATACACAGACACCCGCTCAGAATTGTACATGAAAACAGCCACGTGTGTACAGATTTATGTATTTATAGAATATATGTAGGTTACATATAATTTTATATACTACGTATATTTATATTTATAGATTTTATAAAGACTTAAAAGCATGCCTGCTTTGCATGGTGTTATTTTAAATGCTAATAGAGGTCACTGTGAGTTATTAAATTGCTTATTTAAGTTCTTATGACTTTTACAAACTGTGCAGGTATGGGCTGCTGTGTTCTGCTGTGTGTTGCTGTGGTTGGTGGTCAAGGTGTGGCACTGTGGGGGTGTGGCCAGTGGGTCATTCTGCATTATGAGGTGGTGTGGGGCACTGGGTTGGTAGGTAGTGCCAGTGGACAGTACAGCAGCTAGTGCCAGGGGGACAGTACAGCAGCTAGTGCTGGGGGACAGTACAGCAGTCAGTGCTGGACCACAGCACAGCAGTCAATGCTGGACCACAGCACATGACAGCCAGTTCTGCATCAAGGCACACAGCAGATAATCCCTGGTCATGGGTTAATAGCAAGTGCCAAGATACAGCACAGCAGTCAGTGCCAAACCATAGCACACGACACCCAGTGCTGAATCGCTGCATGCAGCAGATGCTGCCAGACTGCAGTACACAGCAGCAGCAGCAGCTGGTACCTGTAGATCGTGCATGCCAACGACCACCAATCTTCCCCTGGTCAGGACAAACTCCTCACCGCCTCACTGGACATGACCGACTACCCCCACAACAGGGATGTATTATCCAGCTTGTATTGTTCTTCTCAGTATGTCCCATGTTGCCAGACCTTCGTAATAAATCACAGCTTTAAATCATGGAGCAGGTAGGGGATCTGAACCCATGGCAAGCAAATCCTAAAACTCAGAGGTCAGTGTGTTAACAACTGTACCAGCTGGGTATAGTAAGAGTCATCCAACTATATTTCTATATACCATAGAAAGGTTAGCATAGGCCTACCACTGTGACCACAAATGCAGCTTTTTTTTACAGTTGAATCCCACACCAATGTGGCTGTGTTGAACTCTAGCTATAAAAACCATCATTTGTGGTCACATTGGTAGGTCTATGCTAACCTCCCAATGGTGTATAGAAATACAGTTGTATGAATTGTATTATAGCCAGCTGGTACATTTGTTAACACACTTGCTTGTGAGTTTTACCACTCACTTGCCTTGGATTTAAACCCCCACACGTTCCGTGACTTGTCTGCAATCGTGTTATTACGATTTCGTGATTCACAGCTTTTAAGCTCCTCGAATAACGCATCATCAGTATGAAGGTTCGACAAGACTGAACCTTCCTGATGTGTAAACTATCCCAGTTCAACAAAGAAGCTCAGTGTTCACAACCCAGTTAAATCAGTTCCAATAGATTTTGTGTTCTGTGTATATACAGTAATTAAAATTCTGTGAATTGTTGCTCGTTGAGACGTATGTAAATTTGTGCATTAGTTTTTTTAAAATTTTAATAATTATTGTTATAATTCTATGTGACCCTAAACGAGTGTATCGTACTGTTGCCTTCATCCTCCCCAACCCTGATCTAGTGTCGCGTTTCTGCAACATGGGCAAAACGCTGGGTAAAAACTTCAAAGCTGGATATATGACAGGCATTCCTCCATGACCCTGGCCAAATTCTGAAGAATTTTAATTAATCATTACGTAAATTTGTCAAAAATGAAAAATCTATAGCACTGATTTTTTACTCTGAAATTCCTCATGCCATCAATTTCGGCATATTCAATGGGCATAAAATTTCTCTGAACACTTTATCACATTTTTAAGTTTGATAATGTATATAAAATTGTTTTTAGAATTAATTTTCAAAGTAGCTATAAGTGTTTTTGTATACTAATAATTGTAGATGAATATACATAATCCAGAGTTTGGCCAGTTTGGTTAATAAGACATATGGTTTTACAGTGCTACCTGGATACTACGATGAATTTAATAAATAGACAAAAGCCTTTTATTTTCAAAAAGCCTCTTTATTTTATACTTGGTTATTGCCTTTGACACTTTCTTTCGTATGCTATTTATTTAATCCATCTGTTTGTTCCTCACGCTCCTTATAAGAGCCGACAGTCACACAGCAAACCTTCGATACAGCGAACTGATAGCGGAGATTGTCCAAGTGTTCCTTAAATCAGAGTAATGATAAGAGCAAAGAATTCACTCATATACTTTATTATAGACCTATTGCTCTAAACACACTCCATAGCTGTAGAACAATTAATACTGGAAATATGGAAATTAAAACGATATGTTTTTATTATTTTAAAATTTTATGTTATCAAGATTAGTTATATGAAAGATCGTTATATTGAGGTGCATTATAATTGAAGTCTCTTATATTGAGGTTCATTATATCAAGATTATATTAAGATTATATTAAGATGCATTATGACTGAGGTCAGTTTTATCGCGGTGCATCACATCAAGGTTTGTTATATCAAGGTGAATCATATCAAGGCCTGTTATATCATGGTAGATAAAACAATTCTATTATATCAAGGTACATTGTATCGATGTCTATTATAGTGAAATCCGTTGTATCGAAATTCGTTATATTGGAGTCCGTTATATCGAAGGTTCGCTGTAAACTTGATATTTTTGGGCCAAGAATCCACTTAGCACTGCTATGACACTTTTGAAGTGACCAGACACAGTTAACATATAGCCCTAAGATGAGTACAATCTCGGGATGAAGTGAAATTTTGCGAAGGGGAGAGCTGCACTAAAATTTTCAATGCAATTTTTTACAGTCAATTAAAAAATAAAAGAGTTTTGAACCATTTCCAAAACAAAACAAAAGCTACCATTGATAAGTGACGCAAAATTGAAGAACAGACTGGCTACACAACAACAGTTTTTGCATGACCGCCTGGAGCGAACTCTCTTGTCATGGCATTTCTAGTTTCTTATGTTCTCAGATCAAAAGTTCAATGTGATGGTATTATCTTTTATCAGTATTCCTACCATTAGTTTCGTTTCTTTATAGCCTGAGTTTCATGAAGTTTCTTTCTTACCAGTGCTGCAGTTTAGTTTTGACTCATACTAAGTCTTAAGCGAGTTTTTCAATGTGTAAATATTTCCTTTGCGACATTTTTAGACCGACACGCCCCAAGTGTCAGTACAGGCGTACCCAACTGCCACAGATATTGTCTTGTTAGCTCTATCCATAAGACTCGATCTGCGACTCTTTGACAGACAGAGCATCATCGAACATTGCCTTTCACAATAACACGACAGAAGACCACAGTGCTGCGACGTCATCCGACGTCAGTTATTATGCCAGTCCCTCACGAGACAGACGCCTCCTCATTTTTCCTCATTTGATAGCAATAGAAGAACGATACAAGCCTTTTTTTTCTTCCCTATTCCACAACCTCTTGGTCCCGTCATCGACCAAGATCGGTAAGACTGTATATTGTGTCGTAGGAACGATGATGACTACACACAGTTCCTCTACAGATAGCGTCGTTGACGTTTGTTATATTTTGGTGAACAATTTGGCCCCGTTTTGAATTGCGATTTGCTCCTTGAATTCGGTAACGTTAAGCTCTCCCACTCGCAGCTATCACTGCCATTCCCAAGATCGTATGTGAGACCATCTACACCCTGGGACTCCACGACGAAGCGCCGGTGTGGAAGATTATGGACCAGTACGGCAAGATCACCGTTGTGCTTTCCTGGGATCCCTGCCACCGGGGCGAACACCGTCACGGTAGGTAACGACCGTTGGGGGCCCCCAAACCACGGTAGGTCACTCACTATGGGGCCCTCACTATGGTATATCACCACCAGGGATCCCTCTACGACAGTAAGTCTCTACTCAGGGGCCTCTGCCATGGTAGACCATGCTTAAGGGCCATGGCAGGCCAAGCCTAAGGGCCATGGTAGGTCAAGGGTCAAGCTCAAAGATTACAATTAATTTCATTGGTGGACGTTGATGGTAAGTTACTATCGACAGCCTACATCCATTGTAGGCTAGCCTACATCCATGGTAGGCTAGCCTACATCCATGGAAGGCTAGCCTACATCCATGTTAAGCTAGCCTATATCCTCCATGGTAGGCTAGCCTACATCAATGGTAAGCTAGCCTAGCATACTTCTATGGTTCAGAAAGCAGGGTTTAGAAATAAAGATTCAAAACCTAGGGTTCAGAAACCAGGGTTCAGAAACCAAGGTTTCAGAAACTAAGGTTCAAAAGCCAGGATTCAGAAACCTGGGCTCAGACACCAGGGTTCAGAGACCAAGGTTCAAAAGCCAGGTTTCAGAAACCAAGGTTCAAAAGCCAGGGTTCAAAAACCAGGGCTCAGAAACCAAGGTTTAGAATCCAAGTTTCAAAATCCAGGGGTTCAGAAACCAAGGTTCAAAAGTCAGGGTTCAGAAACCAAGGTTCAAAAGCCAGGGTTCAGAAACCAGGGCTCAGAAACCAAGATTTGTGAAGACAAGGTTCAGAAACCAGGGTTCAGAAACCAAGAAACAATGCTTCAAAAGCCAGGGTTCAGGATGCAGGGTTCAGAAGCCAAGGTTCAGGAACCCAGGTTCAGAAATGAGGGTTCAGATGTACGGTAAGTTAATGTGATAGGTTTACTTTATTAGTAAGGTCAGTGCCATAGGTCTATAACAGTAAGGTCAGTGCCATAGGTCTATAACATTAGTAAGGTCAGTTCCATAGGTCTATAACATTAGTAAGGTCAGTTCCATAGGTCTATAACAGTAAGGTCAGTGCCATAGGTCTATAACATTAGTAAGGTGTTCCATAGGTCTATAACAGTAAGGCCAGTGCCATAGGTCTAGCAGTAAGGTTAGTACCATAGGTATGTAACAGTAAGGTCAGTTCCATAGGTCTATAACAATAAGGCCAGTGCCATAGGTCTAACAGTAAGGTCAGTACCATAGGTCTATAACAGTAAGGTCAGTGCCATAGGTCTATAACATTAATAAGGTCAGTGCAGTAGGTCTATAACATTAGTGAGGTCAGTGCCACAAGTCTAACAGTAAGGTCAGTGCCATAGGTCTATAACAGTAATGTCAGTGTCATATGCCAACAACATTTGTAAGGTCAATGCCATATTCCTAACAGTAAGATCACTGCTCTAGGTGTATAAATTAGTAAGGTCAGTTCCATAAGTCTGACAGTAAGGTCAGTGCCATAGGTCTATAACATTAATAAGGTCATTGCCATAGGTCTATAACAGTAAGGTCAGTGCCATAGGCCTATAACACTAGTAAGGTCAGTGCAATAGGTCTAACAGTAATGTCAGTGACATAGGTCTGTAGCAAGGTCAGTGCCATAGGCCTATAGCAGTATGGTCAGTGTCATAGGTCTATAAGAGTAAGATCAGTGCCATAGGTATGTAACAGTAAGGTCAGTGCCAGAGGTCTATAACATTAGTAAGGTCAGTGCCTTAGGTCTATAACATTAGTAAGGTCAATGTCATAGGTCTATAACATAGTAAGGTCAGTGTCATAGGTCTATAACAGTAAGTTCAGTGCCATAGGTTTGATAGTAAGGTCAGTGCTATAGGTCTATAACATTAGTAAGGTCAGTGCCATAGGTCTATAACATTATTAAGGTCAGTGCCATGAGTCTGTAACATTAGTAAGGTCAGTTCCATAGGCATGTAACAGTAAGATCAGTGCCATAGGTTTGTAACAGTAAAGTCAGTGCCACAGGTCTATAACTTTATTAAGCTCAGTGTCATAGGTCTATAACATTAGTAAGGTCAGTTCCATAGGTTTATGACAGGAAGGTCAGTTCCATGGGTCTGTGACATGAGTAAGGTCATTGCCAGTCTACCTATCTGGAAGTTGTTCCAGGGGTCAACTCCCCGACGGCCCGGTTCATGACCAGGTCTCATGGGGAATCAAGACCTGATCATCCAGGCTGTTACTACTGGCCACAGCAGTCCATCATGCGAACCACAGCCTGGCTGGTCAGGTACTGACTTTGTCTGTCTAGCTCCCTCTTGAAGACAGCTAGGTTCTTCAAGACAGGCAAGGGTCTTGAAGACAGCCAGGGGTCTATTGGTAATCCTCCTGATGTATGCTGGGAGGTTGCTGAACAGTCTTGGGCCCCTGACACTTATTGTCTCTTAGTGTACTCATGGCACCCCTGCTGGTCATTGGGGTATGTTGCACCACCTACTGAGTCTTTTGCTTTCATAGGGAGTGATTTCTGTGTTCAGATTTGGGACCAGTACCTCTAGGATTTTCCAGGTGTATTATATGATGCATCGTTCTCTCCTGTGTTCCAAGGAGTATAGGTTAAGGGACTTCAAATGGTCTCAGTTATTGAGGTGTTTTATTGTTCCTAAATGTTCAGTAAAAGTTATCTGTATATTCTCCACATCTGCAATTTTGTCTGTCTTGAAAGGGGCCATTAGTGTACACAGTAATACAGCCAAGAGAAAACAAGTGATTTAAGGAGTCATCATTGGCTTGCCATCCCTTGTTTGGAAGGCTCTCATTATCCATCCTATCATTTTCCTAGCATGTGTGATAATGACACATTGTTGTGATCTTTGAAGGTGAGATCCTCGTACATTATCACTAACAAGTCCTTCACATTATTTTTCCGCTCTGTTGTGTGCTTAGAATTTGTTATGTACTCCAATCTAGTATTTATTTTCTTAAGTTTTCCATAGTGGAGTAATTGAAATTTGTCCTTATTGAACTTGATATTTTCTGTGGCCCATTGAAAGATTGTTTATATATCTGCTTGGAGATTTGCTGTGTTCTCTTTGGGAACAATTACTGTACCTTGTGGAACAGAGCTTTTTGCTGTAGCTGCCACAGACTTAACTCTTTTTACTATTACTATTTATGTTTTATCTGTTGGGAAATTATAGATCCATCTACCCACTTTTCCTGTTATTCCTTTATCAGGCATTTTGTAAGCTGTTACACCATGATTGCACTTGTTGAAGGCTTTTGCAGTCTGTATATATCTGCATTTTGTTTGTCCTCCATCTCATTTAAGACAATGTCATATTTATCCAGTAGTTGTGAGAGTCAAGAGCAACCATCCAAAAACCATGTCATAGCGATTCAGCAGTTGAGAGGCAGGAGTGACCTGCTCTAAACCCATACTGCCCTGAGTTGTACAATTGCTGGGTATCCAAGTGGTTGATCTTGCTACTTTAGAACCCTTTAAAGACTTATGATGTGGGACATTAATGTCCTCAGTCTACAATTCTTGGCAATTGCTCTACTTCCACCTTTGTGAAGTGGAGCTATATCCTTTGTTTTTAGTGACTGTGTGATAACTTCCCATGTCTAGACTATGGGATGACACCCCATGTCCAGGGTGCCTCCCCATAGCATACATAAGGCAAGTGAAAGAGGTTTCTTGCAGTTCTTAATGAACACAGAGTTCTACAAGTCTGGGAATGGGGCATAGTGCATGGGCATGTCGTCTGTGAATTTTTTGAAGTCCAGTGGTGCTATTTCAGAAATTCTGGAAATAACCAAATTTTGATTGTTGATCCTTAGTCTGATTAATGACACACTAAACACTGAGTCATATTGAGACTTCAGTATCTCACTCATTTCTTTGCTGCCATTGGTGTAAGTCCCATCTTGTTTAAGCAAGGGCACAATACTGGATGTGGCTTTTGCCCTAGATTTGGCATATGAAAAGAAATGTTTTGGATTTCTTCCAGTTTCACTTATTGCTTTAAGTTCTTTCTATGTTTCCTGGATCCTGGATTCAGTATTTTTTATTACTCTAGCCAGTGCTTCCTTCCATATTCCAGATAGACTGGCCCCTTGGAGAAGCTCTGTGATTCTTCACCATCACCCACTAAACACAGTCAACCTTACTATAATGAACGATGGTACTTTACGACTCACTAAACACAGTCAACCTCCATGTTATGAACACAGGTGATTTATGATGGACCTGTTTCACCTGTTTGTAATTAAGTCAGCAAACACTCTACTAGGCAGTGCTGGGACAAAGCAAAAGACACAAGAGATATATAACTAATCCATGTATTCCTTCAAATAATATACAGATAATTACACTATGTAGAGCAAATATTTACAAGATGGAATTTGCAAGCAAGAGACATGAAGAGAGATGTCTTTGACTAAAGTGGAAGTCTGTGTATTCTGCTCAATGACTTAAAGACATTGCTTCACAGAATTGGAGGGCTTTCTCATGACTGGCTGATAAACCATCATCTAGCATAACAATGAGGCCCCAACTGCTATGCTTTTAATTGCTGGTTCACTGATCAGAAGGGCATGCCTACATGGGCATGTGACATAGTACGTACTTCGAATAAATTGTGACCTACTCTTCGCTTGCCACACCCCCACCCCAAGAGGGCTCTTAGAGCAAGGCTTAGGCATCCCTCAATGGGTAGTGTGCCACCATGGCACATAACATACTAATTGGACCACCATTTACCTCAACAATTCAACCCAGCAAGCAGTGCTCAACCCAAAGGACTTTAATGTCAAGCACTAACTCTAGAGTGAAACAACAGATA
The DNA here is from genome assembly GCF_038502225.1 of Cherax quadricarinatus. Classification (NCBI taxonomy): domain Eukaryota; kingdom Metazoa; phylum Arthropoda; class Malacostraca; order Decapoda; family Parastacidae; genus Cherax; species Cherax quadricarinatus. The sequence goes on along the minus strand of NC_091384.1, from coordinate 10,897,709 downwards.
ATAGGGCTAGCATAGGTCTAAGATACTTATGAACAGGAGCAATGTGTTCCCCTCACCAAAAAAAGCTCATGACTTTTATTTTTCACATAAATTGTTAACAGTTTGACCATACAGGAAAAAAAAGAGCTTGCCTATCTACATCCTAACAATCAAGTCCTGGAGAGAGACTGCTGTAACATTATCCCAGCCAATGATGTGCTTGATGGACATATAAGGTTGCGGGTGCAATGCCCTGTGCATGAGATAGGTGTTTTTGTTTCTCATGGAGCCAAGTTAGGTCAGTGGGTTGTGGTCACTGAAGCCTTTTACCACATCTTGTGATAAGGATAAAAATACATTGAAATGTTCAAGGGCAAGGACCAGCACCAGAGCCTCCTTTTCAACGGTAGAGTAGGCCTGCTGATGGGCTTCAAGTATGGCTGAATAATAGGCCACTGGATGAAGGACTTCCTCACCAGAGGCTTGAATTAACACCGCACCCACTCCAGCCTCACAGGCATCAGCCTTTAGGAGAAACAGCATTGTATAATCTGGAGATAACAATATGGGAGCAGCTCAAAACAGATGCTTTATTTTAAAAAAGGGCTCTTGACAACTAGATGACCAAGAGAATAAGCATTTATTACTATATCAGAAAAGTTCTGATAAAGCTTCGTATAAAACTTCATTCCCAGAAATCACTGAAAGGGTGTTTTATATTGGAGAACGGGATGTTTCTGAGTGGCTAAAATTTGAGCAAACTTGGGTGCCACTTTACTGCTGCCTATTTCATGGCCCAGGAAAGTTATGGTAGATTGGCCAAAAGACAACTAAGATTAACAGTTAACTTTTATATCCTGAACCTTTCAGAGATCTTTTAGATAGGGCACATGTTGATCCCACACATGAGAAACCACAACTACATATATCATTGAGGTAGTCCACTATGCCTTCAAATCCTTTAATGGCCTAATGAGTCAGTTTCTGGAATGAGGTGGGCGAGTTCCTCATTCCAAAGGAATCACAGTATACTGATGACCTGGAATTAAGAAGACAGAAACCTTATTCTTATCTGAAAATAAAAATGTTTATTTACTTGCAAAACTTACAATGTATGGTTTATATATTATAAAATATTAATTACAAGGAAAGCCTCTAGCATGCCTAGGCATTTTGGGCAGACTAATCCTAATTCTTACTCTAAATTGACACAGGTTATGGAGCAGTACATTTTAATATATCTTATTGCATATTAGGCAACTGAAGCAATTAATTAGATGTATAATAATGAGATATTACAAAACATATAAGAATAGTATTACAATTAGTAAATTAAGATTTATTAGTTTGCCTAAAATACTCTTCCAATATAACTTTAATAGAAACAGTGTATCATGCCAAGTCTTAACCATTCCCATTACTAAATTTACTAACTGTAATACTATTCTTATATGTTTTGTAATAGCTCATTATTATAAATTTAAATAATCACTTGAGTTACCTAATATGCTATAAGGTATATCTGTTAAAGGTACTTGATAGTATCTTTTAAGGAGGTCTAGTTTAGAAACATAATTGGGCTTAACCACAAAGTCCACAATGTCATCCATATTGTGACCTCATTCACCTTGTGGTAATCTGTGCACAACCATATTCAGTCAGGTTTCTTAACCAGGATGCACAGTGAGGCTCATGGGTTGGAAGCAGAGGTGAACTGGCCATACATGCATTTGGGCAGTGCCCGGTGGGCTGCTGGGCTGGGTAAAAAAAAAAAAAAGAAAAAACAAACTGAAAAAATGTTATGATAAACTGAAGTCATAGCCACTGTACAAAGATTGAAACGAAAATGGAACGCCTCTTAGCCGAGCAATGAAAATACACCTCTGGCCCTCGGTAGTCGAGCCGACCTGATAGGTGATGGATGGGTGGGCCAGTTTTAAGACCCAGTCTGGTGCTAATTGGAAGACTCTTCCTCCAGTCCTTGTTCTGGTACGAACTTTACTTCATGTTAAAGTAATGTCTGCTTCTCAGGATTATCTTTATAAGGAGAGAGTTTAATAGGTTTAGAAGACCCCACATCCACATCATGATAACCTAGGTTGCACATTTATGGAACATCCAAAAGTATGTCAGAATAGGTTTGTAGAAGTGTATTGAGTGTTGTTATTTGGCCTACAAGTCCTGACTTAGGGCAAGGATCCTGAAGGAGGAGGGCTGAGTTGGGATGTGTAGTATGAACCTCTGGAACAGTATACAGGAAATCAGGGTCATTAGTGGGGTCTGTAGGAATAGAGGATAAAGTCATTATTGGAACCTAAGGTAGTTCAAATAGCTTTTTAAATTGGTTGATGTGGTAGACCTTACCCAAGATGAGTTTATCCAAAGGTGTTGTTACATAGTTACAGTCAGAATTTTTCTTTATCACCTTCATAGGGCCTGTAAATTTCACCTTTAAGGTGTGACCTGGTACAGGTTCCTGGACCAACACCTTGTCTCCTGGGTCAAGGAGTGAAATTTAAACTTTTTATCATACCTTCGTTTTATATGCGTTGTCCTGCACTATTCTAGGTTGGCCTTGACCAGCTGTCTTGCCATGTACAATCTTAATTTAGGATCATAGGGCATCTTGAATGTGCCTTCTCCCAACCATCCTTAACCCTTTCAGGGTCCAGAGGCCAAATCTCAAAATGCCAGCCAGGGTCCAAGAATTTTTTTATTTATATCTTTTTTTTTACAGAATTAAAGATATTTTTCTGTAGGTAATAAAATAATAAAAAATTTTCCAATCTGTACTTACCGAGATATAGAGGCACGAAGTTGACCCTCAGTGACCAGGTGGCGGCAACATCCACGACTTCCGTAAAGTCGCATTGTTTTATTTGAAGTTTTTGCTACTTTTTTCTTTTTTAATATTTTTTTTTCCAGTAACTTTTGTGGCCTGTGAGACCAGTAAAATGTATATATGTACACTCGTTGTATTCAACACAATAACTGCACTAATTTGTTCATCATTATATTGCTTACAAAACTTGTTTACAACAAAAAAATGCAAAAATGTTGTATATTAGTAATATTCTATTATGTATTTACATATGTACAGTCACTGGACGTGTTCCTAGAACTGCTACAGTCTGTGAAAGTCTTTGAAACAAGGTGTCATTCACAGTGGTGTCTTACTCATCTGTGGACCAGTATGATTTTATATTACACTTATAGACATGATGCAACATTCCCCCAATGAAAAGCAGGGGTGTCACTAGCACGTTAAGAGACCATACAATAAGTGTCAGGGGCCCGAGACTGTTCAACTGCCTCCCAGCATACATAAGGGGGATTACCAATAGATCCATGGCTGTCTTCAAGCTGGCACTGGACAAGCACCTAAAGTCGGTACCTGACCAGCCGGGCTGTGGCTCATATGTTGGTTTATGTGCAGCCAGCAGTAACAGCCTGGTTGATCAGGCTCTGATCCACCAGGAGGCCTGGTCACAGACCAGGCCATGGGGGCGTTGACCCCCGGAACTCTCTCTAGGTAAACTCCAGGTAAATAAGCATTATTGTTACAAAAAAACAAATACATTTCAGCCATAATTGTCTCCTTCCACCGGTGGATGACGATGCCCTTTGTCCTAGAACTGCTGAGTCAGCGGCTTGGGTCCCAGACTCACCCTCAGTCTGGGCTGATGCAGCATGCTGCATGCTTGTGGCACCATATGGTACACTGTACCATATGGTACATTGTATCATATGGTACATTGTACCATATGGTACAGATACAGGGACCCCAATGGAAATAAGCCACTCTGACTTTTTTGGGTTATCCTAAGATCTTTACACATATGCTGCTATGTATGATAATCTATGTAACTGTATTTGTGTATACTGAATAAACTTACTCGAGCGCATGTGGCATTGTAAGTAAGTTTATTCTGGTATACACAAATACAGTTGTATAGAGTATCATACATAGCAGCATATGTGTGGAGAACCTGGGATACCCCAAAAAAGTCCAAGTGACTTATTTCCATTAGGGTCCTTGTACCCTGTACCATATGGCATAATGTACCATATGGTACAGTGTACCATATGGCACCATTGTATGATATGGTACCATTGTACCATATGGTACCATTACCATATGGTACAATGTACTATATGGTATAATGTACCATATTGTACATTGTAGCATATGGTACCATTGTACCATATGCCATTGTACAGTATGGTACCATTGTATAATATGGTACCATTGTACAATATGGTACCATTGTACCATGCACCATATGGTTCAGAACCATAGAATCCCTCTTCAGATCCACTTCCATCAGTGTTAGAACTATAACTCGGGAAGAAGAGAGTCAGAATTCACCGGGGAGTGAGAGCTTCCTTGCCGCCAGGCATGATGAACAAAGCATACTGAGATGGCATTCCCACAGTGTAATGTGGGTGCCCCGATTTTTTGTTTACTGCACACACTGACCATGCAGACCCATTCTCTTACATGTAGGCCTACCAGCCTTCTCACTCTAAATTTGAAGCCGCTGCAATTTTGGCGGAGATCTACGGCTTGGACCCTGGCTTCAAAGCTGTAGATCTATGGGACGGACCCTGAAAGGGTTAAGTAAGTGTACTGGACCTCTCATATTATGGCCAAAAATCAGCTCAAATGGACTGTACCCTGTTGATTCCTGTATAGCTTCTCGCATTGAAAACAGCAGCAGAGGAAGTAATTCATCCCAGTCTGTGGGAAAATGCATGCAATGTGTATGCATCATAGTTTTTAAGGTCTGCAGAAACCTCTCCAATGCTCCTTGAGACTGAGGATGATAGACTGTGGAAGGTTTCTGTTTAATTCCTAGCTGGGTTAAGGCTTCTTTGGATGCTTTTACAGTAAAATTAGTGCACTGGTCACTTTGAATTGATCTGAGAGATAAAACAGATAAGGGCTTTAAGTATGGCCTAGGTAGATGCTATGCATAGGCACATCCTCAAGATATCTGGTAGTTTTGTCAATAATAGTAAATAGATATTGGTTACCTGACTTGGCCTTAGATAAGGGTCACACACAGTAAAGCATCTTTCATGGGAAACCCTCCAGAAACACCTTCAGTTAAATAATTAGTGTAATACTGGCTTTTGGTATAGATTCTATAAAGAGGAACTTAAACATCTCCCCTAAAAGCTTCTAATAAGACTGAGGAATTTAAAGACATCACCTCAGAAACTGGAAGTACTTCCTAAGGTAAGAGGGAACAATAAGCCCCTGTATCCCTGAAGGTGGATACTTCAATGGGGCAGTCCTGCTTCATAAGGATGATCTGACTGGTATTAAAGAAAGGAGCCATACAAGCATCTACTTCATTCTGATTAGGTGTATCTATAAGTAACTTCATGATGCCCAAAGGTTATAGTATACTAGACTTGGGGCAGGTAGCCTTGATATGGCCAGGCTTATGGTAGTAGTAGTAGCAGGTTATGGGCTTGGGAATCTCGTCTGCCTTTCTGGTCTTGAGGCAGGTGTCATGTCTCAACTCCAACTTCCATCCTCGGACAAAATCCAGAGGTCCTTCCACCATGATGTCTGTCCATACCAAGCTGGTGGGAAGAAAGTTTAGGAGAGCAATCGGACAGTGATCGGTAAGCCTCACAGGTGTCTTCTAGCTTTGCTGCCTCTATGGCAGTTGCTACTGAGTGGTCTTCTAAAGACACCAACTGACTCAAAGAGGCTATCAATCACAAATAGTTGTACCAATTTGCTAAAGTTAGAAACACCAGCTACTCTATACCACTTGGTGAAGATCTCGGATTGTAGCCAGACAAAATCAACATGAGACTGGCCTGACTGACGCCTGTTTACCTTGAACTCTCGATTATATTTGGCAGGAATACACTAATATACTCCTACCACAGCCGCCTTCACAACACTGTAATCAAAGAAGTCTTCATCATTTAAACCAATAGTGAATTCCAGTGCTCTGCTATACAATGCAATATGAACCAGTCTTCAAGGGCCATCACAGAGCTTGTGCCTGATTTTCGAAAGACTCGAAAAACTGTTCAGACTCTGACTCAGGGAAATGAGGTCCCAAAGACATAGATTTCTGAACAATGAAATTATCATCAACAGTATGTCAAAACTGTCTTCTGTCTATCACATTCCTCCATAGCAAAGGTCTCTGGTGTGCTCAAGACTGAGTTTGGCTAACTCAAGTGCTCATGAATCTGACTGTACCCAAGAAAAACTTGGTTCACCAGTTTTTTCCATGGGTGTAAGGTTGTCCCGTACATATTCAACAGTTTGTCCCATACCACTACGATCAGACAGTTGAAGTGGGGAGCTGCGCCTTGCTCTTTCAGCAGCTGAAGCACTAGGTTGGAATGCCATACTTTAGGATTCAGATTTTAGTTTGTTGTGTATACACTCACGAAGCTGTACAACAGTAAAGGTACATTGATACTCAATACCACTTGAATGAAAGGTTCACCAGCACCACTGTAGAGATAGTCTGGGCAAATTCTGCAAGGTATACTATCACCAAATGCCAAACATACACAAATAGCATAGCCTTACCAGTACTAAACAGAGCACTACCCTATAGCAATATGCTCAACACAGCCAGCTGTAACAGAAGCACACAACAATGTGCAGGGAACTTAAAGACTTTAGGACAGGCACTCCATATTATCAACACAGGTGATTTCTGGTGGACCTATCAAAACTAAGTCAGCCAATACTCTACTAGCCAGTCCTGGGACAAAGCAAAAGACACCAAATATATATTCTTAATCCATGTATTCCTTCAAATACACACAGATAAATGCACTATATACAGAAAATATTTATAATATGGAATTTGCAAGCAAGAGACGTGATGAGAAATGTCTTTGACTAGAGTAAGCGGGAGCCTCTGTATTCTGCTCAGTGAGTTCAAGACATGGCTTAACAGAATTAGCGGACTTTCTTGTGACTGACTGATGAACCATCATCTTGCATAACAGTGGGGCCCCGACTGCTATGCTTTTAATTGCTGGTTCACTGGTCAGAAGGGCATGCCTATGTGGGCATGTGACATAACCCATATTACAAATGACAGTAGTTTACTACTTACGAAACACGACCTCCATATTATGATTGACAGTACTTTATGACCCATGAAACACTCCTGACAGTCCTGACTCCTGGCACTCCTGATTGTCCTTACTCCTGGCACTTCTGACAATACTGACTCCTAGCACTAGTGGCACTCCTAATAATCCTGACTCTTAATACTAGTGGCACTCTTGACAGTCCTGACTTCTAGTACTAGTGGCACTCCTGACAGTCTTGACTCCTAGCACTATTGGCACTCCTAACACTATTAACACTCCTGGTATTCCTGACACTCCACACACTAGTGGCACTCCTGACACTCCAGGCACTAGTGGCACTCCTGACATTCCAGACATTAGTGGCATTCCTGGCACTTGTGAAATTCCTGGCACTAGTGGTACTCTTGGCACTAGTGGCACTCCTGACACTTCTGGCACTCCTAACACAAATGACACTCTTGACAGTGGCACTTATGACATTCCTGAAACTCCTGACACTCCAGGCACTAATGGCACTCCTGACACTCTTGGCACTTCTGACACTCCTGGTACTAGTGGTACTCCTGACACTTGGCACTCCTGGCACTAGAGGCACTCCTGACACTCTTGGCACTCCTGACACTAGTGGCACTCCTGGCAATCCAGATACGAGTGGAGCTTCTGACACTCCTGGCTCTAGTGGCACTTATGATATTCCTGACACTAGTGGCACACCAGACACTAGTGGCACTTCTGATTCCTGATACTGGCACTAGTGACACTTCTGATACTGGCACTAGTGGTACTTCTAATATTCCTGACACTAGTGGGACACCTGACACTCCTGATACTCCTATCACTAGTGGCACTCCTGTCACTAGTAGCACCCCTGACATTCCAGACACTAGTGGCACACATGATACTCCTGGCACTAGTAGCATCCCTGACACTCCAGGCACTAGTGGCACTCCTGACACTCCTGTCACTAGTAGCACACCTGACACTCCAGGCACTAGTGGCACTCCTGGCACTAATGGTACTCTTAACACTTCAGGCACCTGTGGCACTTCTGACACTCCTATCATTAGTGGCACTCCTGTCACTAGTAGCACACATGACAGTCCAGACACTAGTGGCACTCCTGTCACTAGTAGCACACTTGACACTCCAGCCACTAATGGCACTCCTGGCAATGGTAGCACCTCTGGCACTAGTGGCACTCCTGGCAGTAATGGTACTCCTGACATTAGTGGCACTCTTGACACTAGTGACACTCCTAACATTAGTGGCAGCTCCTCTATATTCAGTCAGTTCTTTTATAAAGCTTCTCTATATACAGTCACTTCTCTTATAAAGCTCCTCTATATACAGTCACTTCTCTTATAAAGCTCCTCCCTATGAAAGCAAAAGACTTGGCAGGAGATGCAACATTCCCCCAATGAAAAGCAGGGGTGTCACGAGTACACTGAGAAACAACACAGTAAGTGTCAGGGGCCCAAGACTGTTCAACTGCCTCCCAGCATACATAAGGGGGATTACCAATAGACTCCTGGCTGTCTTCAGGAAGGCACTGGACAGGCATCTAAAGTCTGTACCTGACCAGCTGGGCTGTGGTTCGTCTCTCAGTTTGCATGCAGCCAGCAGTAACAGCCTGGTCTCAGACCGAGCTGCGGGGGGTACTGACCCTCAAAACCCTCTCCAGGTAAACTCCAGGCATAGGTATACTGTCAGTTGTCTTGTAAAGCTTCTCTATATATACAGCATCTCCTCACTTAGCGACGTACTCATTTACCGACGACTCAGATTTACGACGGGCTCTCTGACCAGTATGCATACCTAAATAATGTATATTTAGAGCTGATCTCCTCTATTCTGATTATTACATATACAGTACTTTATAAACATTTAAAAATATACTAGAAATGTTTTAAATGGTGCAAAGGTGACATTAAAGCAATGTCAAAAATGGTTGACATAAGCCCATTACCATTATAGTGTATGCTCCTCACTTACCGACGAATTTGTTTAATATGGTCTTTGGTATGGAACTCCGTCGTTAAGTGAGGAGACGCTGTAGTCAGTTCTCTTTTAAAGCTCTTCTACTTAGTCACTTCTGTTATAAAGCTCCTTTATATACAGTCAGCTCTCTTATAAATCTGTTATATATATCTGGAGGTTGTTCTGGGGGTCAACGCCCCCATGGCCTGGTCCATGACCAGGTCTTGTGGTGGATCAGGGTCTGATCAACCAGGCTGTTACTGTTGGCCACACACAAACCAGTGTATGAACCACAGTCCAGCTGGTCAGGTACTGACTTTAGGTGTCTGTCTAGCTCCCTCTTGAAGACAGGCAGGGGTCTTGAAAATTGCCAGGGATCTTGGTAATCCCCCTTATGTGTGCTGGGAGGTAGTTGAACAGTCTTGGGCCACTGATCATTATTCTTATCTTTTAGTGTGCTCTAGATGGTCTTGCATATCATCAGTGGGATTTTGCAGTGCTTGTCAAGCCTTTTCCTTTTGTAGGGAGAGATTTCTGTGTGTAGATTTGGGACTAGTCACTCTCAGATTTTCCAGGTGTATCTTATGTTGTATCTTTCTTGCCTTCATTCCATGGAATACAGGTCGAGGGATTTTAAGCATTCTCAGTATTTTTGTTTTTTTATTGTATTACACATACCATGAAAATTTGGACTTCATTATCTCACTCATTTTTTAACTGTCATCTAAGTCCCATCTCATTTAAGCAGGAGCCCAGTACTGGATGTTGTTTTTGCTCAAGATTTGGCATAAGAAAAGAAATACATGTATTTTGGATTTCTTTTAGCTTAATCTAGTGCTCTCTTACTGTGTTTCTTCGATCTTGTTTGATTCCTCTAACTTCAGTTTGATATTTTATTTCTATGGCCAGTGCCTCCTTCCGTATTTCAGATACAGGCACCATCCAACTTACGACCGAGTTCGGTTCTGAGAAACCGGTCATAAGTCGAAATGGACATAAGTCGAACCTTACTACTGAATATCAATATCACATTTTTGTAATGACTTTATTTTATTGTTTTATTTTGGTATTTCATTTTTTACTTTACTTTTTATGCTGTTAGTACTGTATTTTATACTGTAAGGTTTAGGATAAACACTGTGTACAACACAAACAGTTGTTTTTTCCCAGAAATTTGGCATAGAAAACACGGTCGTAAGTCGAATGGTCATATGTTGAGCAGGTTGTAAGTCGGATGGTAGGTGTATACTGGTCCTTTTCTGCAGCTCTGTGATTCTTTGCCTTTGCCTGGATAGGGAGCATCTCTCTCTTTCTAGTTTACATCTTCACTTTCTCTTTCTTAAAATGTACCTTGAGCAGACCTCAAGTGCCACAGAGTTAATTCTTTCTAAGCAAAGAATCATATTCGTGTTGCTTAGGATATCTTCCCAGCTTGGTTCATTTAGGACATGGTTGACCTAATCCCACTGTATGTTTCTCTTATTGAAGTTGAATTTGGTGAAGGCACCCTCATAACTGATCTCATTTTGCTGGTCAAGAGCCCTGTACATTCGTGTCTGTACTTCGATTATGTTGTGATACTGTTATATTTTGTGCCAGATCATCATTATTAGTGAAGATAATGTCAAATGTAATTTCCAGTGTTGTTGGCTTAATATGAATTTGTTGCATAGATTTAATAGCTCATGTGAGTGTGAATTTACATCTGAGCTGCAGATAAATATGTGAGGGTGTTTCAGGGGTCAATGCCCCCATGCCCTAGTCCATGACCAAGTTTCATGATAGATCAGGGTCTGATCAACCAGGCTGTTACTGCTCGCCGCGTACAAAGTGACATACAAACCGCAACCCGGCTGGTCAGATACTGATTAGGTGCCTGTTCAGCTCCTTCTTGAAGACAGCCAGGGGTCTGTTGGTAATTCCCCTTATGTGTGTTGGGAGGCAGTTGAACAGTCTTGAGGCCCTGTCACTTATTGCGTTGTCTCTTAGTGTACTTATGGCTCCCCTGCTTTTCATTGGGGATGGTGTTGCATCACCTGCTGAGTCTTTTGAGTGGTTTCCATATTCAGATATGACATTAGTCCCTCCAGGATTTTCCTAGTGTATATTGTGATGTATTTTTCTTGCCTACATTCCAAGGAGTGCAGGTCAAGGGACTTCAGCTGTTCCCAATAGTTGAAGTGCTTTATTGTACTTACACTTGCATTGAAAGTTCTCTGTATATTCACCAGGTCTGCATTTTTCCCTGCTTTGAAAGAAGTCATGGTGCTCAGCAGTACTCCAGCTTAGAGAGAGCAAACACTGTGAAGAGAATCATCATTGGCTTGGCATCCCTAGTTCTGAAGGTTCTTGTTATCCATCCTGTCATTTTTCTAGCAGATGTGGTAGATACATTGTTGTGATCTTTGAAACTGAAATTCTCTGACATTATCACTCCCAGGTCCTTTGCATTAACTTTTTTGCTCTATTGTGTGGTTAGAATTTGTTTTATACTCCCATTCAATTTTTATTTTCTTGAGTTTTCCATAGTAAAGTAATTGAAATTTGTCTTCAACGAACTTTATACAGTGGACCCCCGCATAATGATTACCTCCGAATGCGACCAATTATGTAAGTGTATTTATGTAAGTGCGTTTGTACGTGTATGTTAGGGGGTCTGAAATGGACTAATCTACTTCACAATATTCCTTATGGGAACAAATTCGGTCAGTACTGGCACCTGAACATACTTCTGGAGTGAAAAAATATCGTTAACCGGGGGTCCACTGTATTGCTTTCTGAGGCTCCTTTAAAGACTCGGTTAATGTCCGCTTGGAGATTTGCAGTGTCCTCAATGAACGACACTGTCATGCAAATTCTGGTATCGTTAGCAAAGGAGAACACGGTGCTGTGGCTTATATCTCCGTCTGTGTCAGATATAGGGATGAGGAACAGGATGGGAGCAAGTAATGTACCTTGTGGAACAGAGCTTTTTGCTGTAGCTGCCTCTCACTTAACTCTGTTTACTATTACTCTTTGTGTTCTGTTTGTTGGGAAGTTATAGATTCATATACCCACTTTTCCTGTTATTCCTTTATCACACATTTTGTTTGCTATTACACCATGATTGCACTTGTCAATGGCTTTTGCTGAGTCTGTATATACTACATCTGCATTTTTGTTTGCCCTCCAGTGCATCCAAGACTATGTCATAGTCGTCCAGTAGTTGGGAGAGGCAGGAGCAACCTGCTCTAAATTCATGCTGCCCTGGGTTGTTCAATTGTTAGGTATCCAAGTGGTTGGTGATCTTGCTTCTTAGAAACCTTTCAAAGATTTTTATGATTTGGGACATTAGTGCTATTGGTCTGTAATTCTTTGCAATTGCTTTACTGCCCCCTTTGTGGAGCAGGGCTGTCTGTTGTTTTTAATGACTGTGGGATGACTCTCTTCTCCATGCTTCCTCTCCATGGAATATTTTAGGCACATGAAAGGGGTTTCTTTCAGTTCTTGATGAACATAGAGCCTGGAGTGGAGTGCATGGGCATGTCACATATTGTTTTTTCATAATCCTGTCCTGTTAGGATTATATCAGAAATTCTTGAAGTAACTAAATTTTGAATCTAGGTCATGAAAAATTAATTTAGATTGTTGACCCTTTGTCTGATTACTGGCTCACTAAACGGTGAGTCATATTGGGACTTCAGTATCTCATTTATTTATTTGCTGTCATCTGTATAAGTCGCATCTTTTTAAAGCAGAGGCCCAATACTAGATGTGGTTTTTGCCCTAGATCTGGCATTAGAAATATTTTGTGTTTCTTTCAATTTCATTTATTGCTGTATGATTCCTTAACCCTTTGAGGGTTTCGGCCGTACTAGTACGGCTTATGACCCAGGGTTTTTGACGTACTAGTACGCCTAAATTCTAGCGCCCTCAAATCTAGTGGGAGAAAGCTGGTAGGCCTTCATATGAAAGAATGGGTCTATGTGGTCAGTGTGCACAGTCTAAAAAAATCCTGCAGCACACAGTGCATAATGAGAAAAAAAAAAATCGACCGTTTTTTTGGGAATAAAATAGCGACTTTGCAGTGTATTTTCGTATGGTATTTATTGTTGTATTCTAGTTTTCTTGGTCTCATTTTATAGAATGGAAGACATATTACAGAAATTGAGATGATTTTGACTGGTTTCACAATGAAAAGTACCTTGAAATTGAGCTCAAAGTAGCAGAAATGTTCGATTTTTACCAAATTTCAAAAGTAAACAAATCATGCCAAGCGTCCAATACACGTCAACTGGTGAGTCTAATATTCTTTCACAAGTGCGCCAATATTATTTATACCATTTTTTACACTAATGCAGTAGTCTGCATAACAGTAAATCTTCTATTTTTGTGAGAATAAAAATTCAAAGTGGAAAGCAAAAGAATATAAGAGAGGCCTTGAGAAGTGACTAATGACCAGAGGAAATGTCATTTTAGTGCCAGGAATGTCTTTCTTGTTTATTCTGAACCCTATTCGGAAATTGGCATCTTTTGATATATGTGTGAAATTGGCAAAATTGCTAAATTCTGACCACTGTACTGGATAGTTGAAATTGATAAATGGGTGGTTTCTTGCACCCATTCGATAGAAAAAATGGAGTTCAAGCGAAATATTCATGTTTTTTGTCGACTAATACAGTGGAATTGGCTGAAAATGGGGCTCAAAGTGGGCAAAATCGCCGATGCGTAAACATCGCCGAGACCGCTAACTTCGCGAGAGCATAATTCCGTAAGTTTTCCATCAAATTTCAAACTTTTGGTGTCATTATGATCGGGAAAAGATTCTCTATCTTTTCACAAGAGAAAATTATTTTTTTCTTTATTTAAATTTGGCCGACCCTGAGAACGAGTCTCAGAGAGGGCCTGTCGACCCTCAAAGGGTTAAGCTTAAATTCGATATTTTCTATATCTCTGACCAGTGCCTTCCTTCATACTTCAGATATACTGGCCCCTTTCAGCAGATATACTGGCCCCTTTCACCTTTTCCTGTAGAGGGACCGTCTCTCTCTTTCTAGTTAACATCTTATTTTCTTTTTCTTAGGGGAATGTGTCTTGAGTATATCTTAAGTGCCACAGAGTTCATCCTTTCTAGGCACTGGTTCTGATTCATGGTGTTTAAGATACTATCCCAGCTTTTTTCATTTAAGACAGGGTTAATTTGATCTCACTGTATGTTTCTCTTATTGAAGTTGAATTTGGTGAAGGCACCCTTGTACAGACATGTATGTGTGCTGTGCATACATGTCTGTACTTCTGTTATGTTGTGATCCGAGTTTTTTCTCTTTGATACTGTTACATTTCATACTAGATCATTATTAGTGAAGATGAGGTCACGTGTATTTTCCAGTCTTGTTGGACTTAGGTGAATTTGTTGCAGAGATTTAATAGCTCGTGTGTGTGAATTTTCATCTGAACTGCTGCTGCTTCCTGGTGTTATCTCTGCTATAACATTATTTGCCACATTCCTCCACTTTAAATGTCTTAAATTAAAATCACCCAACAAGATATTTGGGGCTGAGGTTTGAAGATTTTCTAGACAGTGGTCAATTTTCAGTAACTGTTCCTTGAATTGTTGGGAAGTTGTACCTGGGGGCTTGTATACAAACATAATGACAAAGTTTTGGTTTTCAGTCCTTACTGCCAAAACTTCAACTACATTATTTGCGGTGTTTAGTAATTCTGAACAAATGAGTGACTCTGTGATATACAGCCCACCTCCACCTTGTTGCCTGTTCTTTCTGTCACATCTAAATAATTTGTACACTGGGATCCATATTTCCTTCTCAAAATGGTCTTTTGTGTGGGTCTCTGTGAGAGAAACAAACATTGCATTTGACTCTGTGAGGAGTCCACTGATGAAAGGTATTTCGTTGTTGGTTGATGGCTTAAGGTCCTGTATATTTGGTTAGTTTAGGTTAGGTAAGGTTCGTCAGGAAACAGAACAAGTGTTTCCTGACGCAGGTCTTAGTCAGATGATGACCTACTGTTGGAGCTTTTGGTCATCTGACTGAGGCCTTCTGCAGGCTTACCAATCCACCCCTTTAAAAACTACAGTCATCGTTATAACTGTTCAGTACCTGTATATTTGCAAATACAAATGTTGTATTGATGGTATGTTTTGAGATTTATTTGTTGGCACTAATATCTATTGTTCTGGAGTGTGTATCACTGACTGTTGTTCTGGAGTGTGTGTCACTGATTGTTGTTCTGGAGTGTGTCACTGACTGTTGTTCTGGAGTGTGTGTCACTGACTGTTGTTCTGGAGTGTGTGTCACTGACTGTTGTTCTGGAGTGTGTGTCACTGACTGTTGCTCTGGAGTGTGTGTCACTGACTGTTGTTTTGGAGTGTATGTCACTGACTGTTGTTCTGGAGTGTGTGTCACTGACTGTTGTTCTGGAGTGTGTGTCACTGATTGTTGTTCTGGAGTGTGTGTCACTGACTGTTGTTCTGGAGTGTGTGTCACTGATTGTTGTTCTGGAGTGTGTGTCACTGACTGTTGTTCTGGAGTGTGTGTCACTGACTGTTGTTCTGGAGTGTGTGTCACTGATTGTTGTTCTGGAGTGTGTGTCACTGACTGTTGCTCTGGAGTGTGACTGTTGTTCTGGAGTGTGTGTCACTGACTGTTGTTCTGGAGTGTGACTGTTGTTCTGGAGTGTGTACCACTTACTGTTGTTCTGGAGAGTGTGTCACTGACTGTTGTTCTGGAGTGTGTCACTGACTGTTGTTCTGGAGTGTGACTGTTGTTCTGGAGTGTGTGTCACTGACTGTTGTTCTGGAGTGTGTCACTGACTGTTGTCTGGAGTGTGTACCACTGACTGTTGTTCTGGAGTGTGTACCACTGACTGTTGTTCTGGAGTGTGTGCCACTGACTGTTGTCTGGAGTGTGTACCACTGACTGTTGTTCTGGAGTGTGTACCACTGACTGTACAGCTGACTGTTGTTCTGGAGTGTGTACCACTGACTGTTGTTCTGGAGTGTGTGCCACTGACTGTTGTCTGGAGTGTGTACCACTGACTGTTGTTCTGGAGTGTGTACCACTGACTGTACAGCTGACTGTTGTTCTGGAGTGTGTACCACTGACTGTTGTTCTGGAGTGTGTACCACTGACTGTTGTCTGGAGTGTGTACCACTGACTGTTGTTCTGGAGTGTGTACCACTGACTGTTGTCCTGGAGTGTGTACCACTAACTGTTGTTCTGGAGAGGAGGGGGCCACTGTGTCACTGACTGTGCCACTGACTATATCATTTTACCACTGAATGTGTCACTGACAATCACTGTTTCACTGACTGGGTCACAATGTTACTGACTGCATCACTGTGCCACTGACTGTGTCACTATGTCACTCTGTCGCTGTACCACTGACTGTCTCACTGTGCCACTGACTGTCACTGTGCCACTGACTGTGTCACTATGTCACTCTGCCAATGTGCCACTGACTGTGTCACTATGTCACTCTGCCACTGTGCCACTGTGTCACTGTGCCACTGACTGTGTCACTATGTCACTCTGCCAATGTGCCACTGACTGTGTCACTATGTCACTCTGCCACTGTGCCACTGTGTCACTGTGCCACTGACTGTATCACTGTGTCACTGTGCCACTGACTGTGTCACTGTGCCACTGACTGTGTCACTGTGCCACTGACTGTGTCACTGTGCCACTGACTGTGTCACTGTACCACTGACTGTGTCACTGTGCCACTGACTGTGTCACTGTGCCACTGACTGTGTCACTGTGCCACTGACTGTGTCACTGTGCCACTGACTGTGTCACTGTGCCACTGACTGTGTCACTATGTCACTCTGTCACTGTACCACTGACTGTGTCACTGTGCCACTGACTGTGTCACTGTACCACTGACTGTGTCACTGTACCACTGACTGTGTCACTGTGCCACTGACTGTGTCACTGTACCACTGACTGTGTCACTGTGCCACTGACTGTGTCACTGTACCACTGACTGTGTCACTGTGCCACTGACTGTGTCACTGTGCCACTGACTGTGTCACTGTACCACTGACTGTGTCACTGTGCCACTGACTGTGTCACTGTACCACTGACTGTGTCACTGTGCCACTGACTGTGTCACTGTGCCACTGACTGTGTCACTGTGCCACTGACTGTGTCACTGTGCCACTGACTGTGTCACTGTACCACTGACTGTGTCACTGTGCCACTGATGTCACTGTGCCACTGACTGTGTCACTGTGCCACTGACTGTGTCACTGTGCCACTGTGCCACTGACTGTGTCACTGACTGTGTCACTGTGCCACTGACTGTGTCACTGTACCACTGACTGTGTCACTGTGCCACTGACTGTGTCACTGTGCCACTGACTGTGTCACTGTGCCACTGACTGTCACTGTGCCACTGACTGTGTCACTGTGCCACTGACTGTGTCACTGTGCCACTGACTGTGTCACTGTGCCACTGACTGTGTCACTGTACCACTGACTGTGTCACTGTGCCACTGACTGTCACTGTGCCACTGTGTCACTGTGCCACTGACTGTGTCACTGTGCCACTGACTGTGTCACTGTGCCACTGACTGTGTCACTGTGCCACTGACTGTGTCACTGTGCCACTGACTGTGTCACTGTGCCACTGACTGTGTCACTGTGCCACTGACTGTCACTGTGCCACTGACTGTGTCACTGTGCCACTGACTGTGTCACTGTGCCACTGACTGTGTCACTGTACCACTGACTGTGTCACTGTGCCACTGACTGTGTCACTGTGCCACTGACTGTGTCACTGTGCCACTGACTGTGTCACTGTGCCACTGACTGTGTCACTACTGTGTCACTGTCCACTGACTGTGTCACTGTACCACTGACTGTGTCACTGTGCCACTGACTGTGTCACTGTGCCACTGACTGTGTCACTGTGCCACTGACTGTGTCACTGTACCACTGACTGTGTCACTGTACCACTGACTGTGTCACTGTACCACTGACTGTGTCACTGTGCCACTGACTGTGTCACTGTACCACTGACTGTGTCACTGTGCCACTGACTGTGTCACTGTACCACTGACTGTGTCACTGTGCCACTGACTGTGTCACTGTACCACTGACTGTGTCACTGTGCCACTGTGTCACTGTACCACTGACTGTGTCACTGTGCCACTGACTGTGTCACTGTACCACTGACTGTGTCACTGTGCCACTGACTGTGTCACTGACTGTGTCACTGTGCCACTGACTGTGTCACTGTGCCACTGACTGTGTCACTGTGCCACTGACTGTGTCACTGTACCACTGACTGTGTCACTGTGCCACTGACTGTGTCACTGTACCACTGACTGTGTCACTGTGCCATTGACTGTGTCACTGTACCACTGACTGTGTCATTGTGCCACTGTCACTGTACCACTGACTGTGTCACTGTGCCACTGACTGTGTCACTGTACCACTGACTGTGTCACTGTGCCACTGACTGTGTCACTGTACCACTGACTGTGTCACTGTGCCACTGACTGTGTCACTGTGCCACTGACTGTGTCACTGTGCCACTGACTGTGTCACTGTACCACTGACTGTCATTGTGCCACTGTGTCACTGTACCACTGACTGTGTCACTGTGCCACTGACTGTGTCACTGTACCACTGACTGTGTCACTGTGCCACTGACTGTGTCACTGTACCACTGACTGTGTCACTGTGCCACTGTCTGTGTCACTGTGCCACTGTCTGTGTCACTGTCTGTGCCACTGTCTGTGCCACTGTCTGTGTCACTGTCTGTGCCACTGTCTGTGTCACTGTCTGTGCCACTGTCTGTGTCACTGTCTGTGCCACTGTCTGTGCCACTGTCTGTGCCACTGTCTGTGTCACTGTCTGTGTCACTGTACCACTGTGTCACTGTGCCACTGACTGTGTCACGGTACCACTGACTGTGTCACTGTGCCACTGACTGTGTCACTGTGCCACTGTGTCACTGTGCCACTGACTGTGTCACTGTGCCACTGACTGTGTCACTGTGCCACTGTCTCACTGTGCCACTGACTGTGTCACTATGTCACTGTCACTGTACCACTGACTGTGTCACTGTGCCACTGACTGTGTCACTGTGCCACTGTGTCACTGTGCCACTGACTGTGTCACTGTGCCACTGACTGTGTCACTGTACCACTGACTGTGTCACTGTGCCACTGACTGTGTCACTGTGCCACTGACTGTGTCACTGTACCACTGACTGTGTCACTGTGCCACTGACTGTGTCACTGTGCCACTGACTGTGTCACTGTGCCACTGACTGTGTCACTGTGCCACTGACTGTGTCACTGTACCACTGACTGTGTCACTGTGCCACTGTGTCACTGTACCACTGACTGTGTCACTGTGCCACTGACTGTGTCACTGTACCACTGACTGTGTCACTGTGCCACTGACTGTGCCACTGACTGTGTCACTGTACCACTGACTGTGTCACTGTACCACTGACTGTGTCACTGTACCACTGGCTGTGTCACTGTGCCACTGACTGTGTCACTGTGCCACTGACTGTGTCACTGTGCCACTGACTGTGTCAATGTGCCACTGACTGTGTCACTGTGACACTGACTGTGTCACTGTGCCACTGACTGTGTCACTCTGTCACTGTACCACTGACTGTGTCACTGTGCCACTGACTGTGTCACTGTGCCACTGACTGTGTCACTGTGCCACTGACTGTGTCACTGTGCCACTGTCTCACTGTGCCACTGACTGTGTCACTATGTCACTGTCACTGTACCACTGACTGTGTCACTGTGCCACTGACTGTGTCACTGTGCCACTGTGTCACTGTGCCACTGACTGTGTCACTGTACCACTGACTGTGTCACTGTACCACTGACTGTGTCACTGTGCCACTGACTGTGTCACTGTGCCACTGACTGTGTCACTGTACCACTGACTGTGTCACTGTGCCACTCACTGTGTCACTGTGCCACTGTGTCACTGTGCCACTGACTGTGTCACTGTACCACTGACTGTGTCACTGTGCCACTGAGTCACTGTGCCACTGACTGTGTCACTGTGCCACTGACTGTGTCACTGTGCCACTGACTGTGCCACTGTGTCACTGTGCCACTGTGTCACTGTGCCACTGAGTCACTGTGCCACTGACTGTCACTGTGCCACTGAGTCACTGTGCCACTGTGTCACTGTGCCACTGACTGTCACTGTGCCACTGAGTCACTGTGCCACTGACTGTGTCACTGTGCCACTGAGTCACTGTGCCACTGACTGTGTCACTGTGCCACTGTGTCACTGTACCACTGACTGTGTCACTGTGCCACTGACTGTGTCACTGTGCCACTGACTGTGTCACTGTACCACTGACTGTGTCACTGTGCCACTGACTGTGTCACTGTGCCACTGTGTCACTGTACCACTGACTGTGTCACTGTGCCACTGACTGTGTCACTGTACCACTGACTGTGTCACTGTGCCACTGACTGTGTCACTGTGTCACTGTGCCACTGTGTCACTGTACCACTGTGTCACTGTACCACTGACTGTGTCACTGTGCCACTGACTGTGTCACTGTGCCACTGACTGTGTCACTGTACCACTGACTGTGTCACTGTGCCACTGACTGCGCCTCTACTCCAACAGAGCTCTGAGATGGTGAATTATTCTTTGCATTTCCTGCCAGAATTATCTTCTTCCAGGCAGTAAAAAATCTCTTTCTAATGTATTGACTGTAACTACCATGGCCAGTTTCAAAAGGCCTGTGAGACTCTAGCTCCTGGTCCCCTTCAAGTGGTACGCAGGGTAGTTTATGTTGTAACATTGTCTTTCAGGGACTGATGAAATTTACAGAATGTAGAACAACACATCCCTTCGGTGCTGAAGTTTGGATGTTTTATAAGGGAACTGTATATAAAGGAGCTTTATAAGGGAACTGTATATAAAGGAGCTTTATAAGGGAACTGTATATAAAGGAGCTTTATAAGGGAACTGTATATAAAGGAGCTTTATAAGGGAACTGTATATAAAGGAGCTTTATAAGGGACCTGTATATAAAGGAGCTTTATAAGGGAACTGTATATAAAGGAGCTTTATAAGGGACCTGTATATAAAGGAGCTTTATAAGGGAACTGTATATAAAGGAGCTTTATAAGGGACCTGTATATAAAGGAGCTTTATAAGGGAGCTGTATATAAAGGAGCTTTATAAGGGAACTGTATATAAAGGAGCTTTATAAGGGAACTGTATATAAAGGAGCTTATAAGGGATCTGTATATAAAGGAGCTTTATAAGGGACCTGTATATAAAGGAGCTTTATAAGGGAACTGTATATAAAGGAGCTTTATAAGGGAACTGTATATAAAGGAGCTTTATAAGGGACCTGTATATAAAGGAGCTTTATAAGGGAACTGTATATAAAGGAGCTTTATAAGGGAACTGTATATAAAGGAGCTTTATAAGGGAACTGTATATAAAGGAGCTTTATAAGGGAACAAACAGTATATAAAGAGCTTTATAAGGGAACTGTATATAAAGGAGCTTTATAAGGGACCTGTATATAAAGGAGCTTTATAAGGGAACTGTATATAAAGGAGCTTTATAAGGGAACTGTATATAAAGGAGCTTTATAAGGGACCCATATATAGAGGAGCTTTATAAGGGACCTGTATATAAAGGAGCTTTATAAGGGAACTGTATATAAAGGAGCTTTATAAGGGAACTGTATATAAAGGAGCTTTATAAGGGAACTGTATATAAAGGAGCTTTATAAGGGAACTGTATATAAAGGAGCTTTATAAGGGACCTGTATATAAAGGAGCTTTATAAGGGACCTGTATATAAAGGAGCTTTATAAGGGAACTGTATATAAAGGAGCTTTATAAGGGAACTGTATATAAAGGAGCATTATAAGGGACCTGTATATAAAGGAGCTTTATAAGGGACCTGTATATAAAGGAGCTTTATAAGGGAACTGTATATAAAGGAGCTTTATAAGGGAACTGTATATAAAGGAGCTTTATAAGGAACCCGTATATAAAGGAGCTTTATAAGGGACCCGTATATAAAGGAGCTTTATAAGGGAACTGTATATAAAGGAGCTTTATAAGGGAACTGTATATAAAGGAGCTTTATAAGGGAACTGTATATAAAGGAGCTTTATAAGGGAACTGTATATAAAGGAGCTTTATAAGGGACCTGTATATAAAGGAGCTTTATAAGGGAACTGTATATAAAGGAGCTTTATAAGGGAACTGTATATAAAGGAGCTTTATAAGGGACCTGTATATAAAGGAGCTTTATAAGGGAACTGTATATAAAGGAGCTTTATAAGGGAACTGTATATAAAGGAGCTTTATAAGGGAACTGTATATAAAGGAGCTTTATAAGGGATCTGTGTATAAAGGAGCTTTATAAGGGATCTGTATATAAAGGAGCTTTATAAGGGAACTGTATACAAAGGAGCTTTATAAGGGAACTGTATACAAAGGAGCTTTATAAGGGAACTGTATACAAAGCAGCTTTATAAGGGAACTGTATATAAAGGAGCTTTATAAGGGAACTGTATATAAAGGAGCTTTATAAGAGAACTGTATATAAAGAAGCTTTATAAGGGATCTGTATATAAAGGAGCTTTATAAGGGATCTGTATATAAAGGAGCTTTATAAGGGAACTGTATATAAAGGAGCTTTATAAGGGAACTGTATATAAAGGAGCTTTATAAGGGAACTGTATATAAAGGAGCTTTATAAGGGAACTGTATATAAAGGAGCTTTATAAGGGAACTGTATATAAAGGAGCTTTATAAGGGAACTGTATATAAAGGAGCTTTATAAGGGAACTGTATATAAAGGAGCTTTATAAGGGAACTGTATATAAAGGAGCTTTATAAGGGAACTGTATATAAAGGAGCTTTATAAGGGAACTGTATATAAAGGAGCTTTATAAGGGAACTGTATATAAAGGAGCTTTATAAGGGAACTGTATATAAAGGAGCTTTATAAGGGAACTGTATATAAAGGAGCTTTATAAGGGAACTGACTGTATATAAAGGAGCTTTATAAGGGAACTAACTGTATATAAAGGAGCTTTATAAGGGAACTAACTGTATATAAAGGAGCTTTATAAGGGAACTGACTGTATATAAAGGAGCTTTATAAGGGAACTAACTGTATATAAAGGAGCTTTATTAGGGAACTAACTGTATATAAAGGAGCTTCATAAGGGAACTAACTGTATATAAAGGAGCTTTATAAGGGAACTGACTGTATATAAAGGAGCTTTATATGGGAACTGACTGTATATAAAGGAGCTTTATAAGGGAACTAACTGTATATAAAGGAGCTTTATAAGGGAACTAACTGTATATAAAGGAGCTTTATAAGGGAACTGACTATATAAAGGAGCTTTATAAGGGAACTAACTGTATATAAAGGAGCTTTATAAGGGAACTAACTGTATATAAAGGAGCTTTATAAGGGAACTGTATATAAAGGAGCTTTATAAGGGAACTAACTGTATATAAAGGAGCTTTATAAGGGAACTGTATATAAAGGAGCTTTATAAGGGAACTAACTATATAAAGGAGCTTTATAAGGGAACTGACTGTATATAAAGGGGCTTTATAAGGGAACTGACTCTATATAAAGGAGCTTTATAAGGGAACTGACTGTATATAAAGGAGCTTTATAAGGGAACTGACTGTATATAAAGGGGCTTTATAAGGAAACTGTATATAAAGGGGCTTTATAAGGGAACTGACTGTATATAAAGGAGCTTTATAAGGGAATTAACTGTATATAAAGGAGCTTTATAAGAGAAGTGACTGTATATAAAGCTTTATAAGAACTGACTGTATATAAAGGGGCTTTATAAAGGAACTGACTGTATATAAAGGAGCTTTATAAGGGAACTGACTGTATATAAAGGAGCTTTATAAGGGAACCGACTGTATATAAAGGAGCTTTATAAGGGAACTGACTGTATATAAAGGGGCTTTATAAGGGAACTGTATATAAAGGGGCTTTATAAGGGAACTGACTGTATATAAAGGAGCTTTATGAGGGAACTAACTGTATATAAAGGAGCTTTATAAGGGAACTAACTGTATATAAAGGAGCTTTTTAAGGGAACTAACTGTATATAAAGGAGCTTTATAAGGGAACTAACTGTATATAAAGGAGCTTTATAAAGGAACTGTATATAAAGGAGCTTTATAAGGGAACTAACTATATAAAGGAGCTTTATAAGGGAACTGACTGCATATAAAGGGGCTTTATAAGGGAACTGTATATAAAGGGGCTTTATAAGGGAACTGACTGTATATAAAGGAGCTTTATAGGGGAACTAACTGTATATAAAGGAGCTTTATAAGAGAAGTGACTGTATATAAAGCTTTATAAGAACTGACTGTATATAAAGGGGCTTTATAAAGGAACTGACTGTATATAAAGGAGGTTTATAAGGGAACTGACTGTATATAAAGGGGCTTTATATGAGAAGTGACATAATCAGGGTGTTGATTCCCTTACCGATTAAGACATTAGTTGAAATGTTCACTGACTGATCAAATCTTTGTATCAATTTGTTACACTGCAACACTTGTGCAACATTTGGGAATTTTTATGGTGGAAACATTTTGCCAGCTGGTGGTTTCTTCAGTCCAGTACAGAAAAGAACAGTTTAAGGTGAGGAGGAATTTCAGGGGATCAGTCCCTCACCCTAGAATCAATGCGTTTACTTCATCATTCTTAATTCACAAAATTTGAATAACACATTTGTAAACAAACCCATCATTCTTGGTAAACAATATAATAGATTGCCAGATATTGCCCAAGAGTTTCAACTTGTCTGTTCTTGAAACCATTTCTGCAAATTCTGTTAAAGTTGACAGTGAGATTGATGTTTTGCAGGTACATCATCGCCCCGGAAGCCGTCCGCCACTGCCACACGGATGATAGTCAGCGGTGTCGGTGAGAGTGCCATCCAACGCCATGAATACCTGGTAGCCCAGCCCTCTGTAGGCTCCACACCCTCACCGGCACCAACCATCTCTCTCAGCGGTGCCAAGTCGCCGGTGCCAGCAGCCGGGGCGGCAGGCCAGGCGCCGGTGGGCACTGTCACCACTATACTGAGGGACGGAAAGAAAGAAACGCTCATAAATGACATTGGTCCCTCTATCTCCACTGTACCACTGCCATCTGCTCCTCATCTACAGGTCAGCCATCATTTAACCCTCAGTTACATTCAGCTGTTTTGCCTCGTACTGTCTGGAATGCTTTCAAAGGCATGTAAATGAAGAATTAGCCACATGTGCACCACCTGGATATCTAGATATCAAAATACCAAGGTGCTTCATGTGTCTTATTAACATGAAAGACACTCAGGTGTTGTACATGTGTCTTATTCATCAATAAAGACACCCAGGTGTTGCACATGTGTCTTATTCATCAGTAAAGACACCCAGGTGTTGCACATGTGTCTTATTCATCAGTAAAGACACCCAGGTGTTGCACATGTGTCTTATTCATCAATAAAGACACCTAGGTGTTGTACATGTGTCTTATTCATCAATAAAGACACCCAGGTGTTGCACATGTGTCTTATTCATCAATAAAGACACCCAGGTGTTGCACATGTGTCTTATTCATCAATAAAGACACCCAGGTGTTGCACATGTGTCTTATTCATCAGTAAAGACACCCAGGTGTTGCACATGTGTCTTATTCATCAGTAAAGACACCCAGGTGTTGCACATGTGTCTTATTCATCAGTAAGGATACCCATGTGTTGCACATGTGTCTTATTCATCAGTAAGGATACCCATGTGTTGCACATGTGTCTTATTCATCAGTAAAGACACCCAGGTGTTGCACATGTGTCTTATTCATCAGTAAAGACACCCAGGTGTTGCACATGTGTCTTCTTCATCAATAAAGACACCCAGGTGCTGTATATGTGTCTTATTCATTAATAAAGACACCCAGGTGCTGAAAATGTGTCTTATCAAGATATGTGTGTGACTTTTCGTGTAAATGGGACTGAGAAAGTTTGTCTAAAATTTAATATTCCGTGGGAAGACCTTCACAGTAGCTGCTGTTCAATTGTTGATGGACTTGTTCAGACACAGTTACAAAAAATGACACAATATAGAGGAACTTTATAAGAGAGTTGACTGTATAGCAGTTCCTGGACTATTAACACACACACCCGTACCTCTGATTTGTTTTGGTTTAACCTTTAAACTGTCCATGTAGATCTGTTATTGGTGTCAGGGTCCCTTGTGTAGATCTATGTTTGTAGATGAATGGTTCAGAGAACCGACATGTTGATAAATTAGACACATGTGCAACTCTTGGGTATCTTTATTGAAGAAACGTTTCGCCACACAGTGGCTTCATCAGTCCAGTACAAAGTAGAAATGGGTAAGGAGAGGAGTTTAAGGTAATCAGTCCCCCAGCCTGGAGTCGATGTGGTCAGTCCATCAATCTATTCAAGATTGATGGACTGAACACATCGACTCAAGGTTGAGGGACTGATTACCTCATTCTCCTCCTGTTCTTCAAGATTCTCCTTTGTATGGACTGATGAAGCCACTGTGTGGCAAAACGTTTCCTCAATAAAGATACCCAAGAGTTGCACATGTGTCTAATAGATCTATGTTATTGGTGTAAGGGTCCATCATGTAGATCTACATCATGAGCTCAGCTCACTCAGATAAACTGAGAGCAGTAAATATTGCCTTAGACATGAGAGAGTGGGTCTGTGTGGTGAGTGTGCATGGTATAAAAAAAATTCTGCCCTACACTGTGCATGATGGGAAAACAAAACTCTGACCAAGTGTTTAAGATAGCAAATTTGAGTTGTTTTCTAGGATGGTTTGTATGGTTTTATTGGCTTCTTGGTATTGTTTGATAGCTTTTGCGAATAAGAATTTTTTTAAAGAACTTCAGAATGTGGCCTGTTACCATTCATTTCTTATGCAACAAGATTTTTGGATCCGAGTTATTTAAAGTTTTAGAGTCTAGGGGAAATAATTTCAACTGGGAAACTCCATAGAATAATATTCAAATTTATTAAAGTATTTAAATACAATACTTTATCTTCTCTTTGTAGTTAATGTAACTTAATACTTTGTACAATAAATTTACCATATACATTTAGTTCAAAATCATGGAAATGTCACATTAATAAGGAAGTTTAATTATTCTTCCTGTAATTAAGTCTTCATTAACATTTACGTCTTTGTCTTAACAAGACTGTAAACTCAAAATACAAAAGGTACAATATTTGGCAAGACCTTTGAATCTGGCCGTAAAGTATCTCTATGGATTACTGAACTGACCAAGAATATAAATATCAAAAGAATCTTTCAGAGCAATGAGGAACAAACTGAGTCAGCTCTAGAGTCCAATTCTCAAAACCATTCAAACTGTACACCGTAAGAGCCAATATACGATCAGTTGTCAGGGCTAGAGCAGGGAGCAGACTGACTACTTGCCAGTCTGTTGACGCGTCGTCAGGTTGGATCAGCTGACCCAAACGTCAGCCAGCCAGACATAAACAATTGAACAATTCACCGGATGGTTCCGAGACTTAAACTCTATATACACAAGAAATCCTACCTAACAATAATAATAAAATAATAGTGATAATAACAAAATAGTGATAATAGTGATAATAATGATAATAATGATAATAGTGATAATAGTGATAATAATGATAATAGTGATAATACCATGGTATTTTTCATATATTAACAGATAATAATATAACGCCGAAAGTCTCTATTTTAGCTATAAACGGAGACTTTCACGCTATAATATTAAGTGATGAACATATTCTCTTACAATAGTTAAATAACACAGGATGACTAATTTCGAAGATATAACAATAGCATTGAAAACATATTACTGAAATAGAGATGATTTTGGTTGGTTCTGGGATTGGATGAAATTGACCTCAAATGGCAGAAATATTTGATGATTTTTGACAATTTACACCTGAGGATAAGTATGGCTGCCTACAACCCCAGTCTGTTTTATGTTTTGTTTTTAATAGGTCTGATTAAGTTATTTTCTGGTTATATTTTATTATCCAAGAAACAGGGTATATTTTCGATTTTTTGTGATTATGAATTCAAAATGGAAAAGAAGGGTAATATTGGAGAGGCCTGAGGACATAATTAATGAACAGAGGAAATGTTGCTTTAGTGCCAGCAATGTCTACATTGTTAATCTTGGACTCTGTTTTCAAATTGTAGTTTTTAATTTTGTGTAAAATTGGCCAAATTGCTGAATTCTGGACAGTTTATAGGGTGGTTCTGATAGTTGAATGGGCAGTTTCTTGGGCTAAAGCAACAGAATGGAAGACATACTAGGAAAACAGTTAAGAATTTGGTCAAAGGATAGTGACATTTTTTTAAAATAGGATTCAAAGTAGGCAAAATCACCCAGTGCTTAAATCGCTCCCGGACCGCTAACTTTGCACCTGCATAATTTCCTAAGTTTTCCACCAAATTCAATAATTTTGATGTCATTACCTTTAGATAATTATTCTCTACTATTTCTGAAGAAAAAATATATATACAGTAGACCGTCAATTAACCCTTTGACTGTTTCGGCCATATATACATGTATATGTCTTGCGAGCCATTGTTTCAGATGCATATATACTCAATAATTCCAGCGACTTCAACTCAAGCAGGAGAAAGCTGGTAGGCCCATATGTGAGAAAATGGGTCTGTGTGGTCAGTGTGCACAGTATAAAAAAAATCCTGCAGCATGCAGTGCATAATGAGAGAAAAAAAACTCCGACCGTGTTTTTGGATTAAAACACCGACTTTGAGGTGTATTTTCCTATAGTATTTATGGTTGCATTCTCGTTTTCTTGGTCTCATTTGATAGAATGGAAAACATATTATAGAAATAGAGATGATTTTGATTAGTTTCATGATGAAAGCGACCATGAAATTGAGCTCAAATTAACAGAAATGTTCGATTTTTACCAATGTTTTACAGTAAGCAAATCACACCACACTTCCAATACACGTCAACTGGGGAGTCTAATATTCTTTCACTAGTGCACTGACATTATTTATACCATTTTTACAATAATGCAGTAGTCTGCATAACAGTAAATCTTCAATTTTTTATGTGAATAAAAAATCAAAATAGAAAGCAAGAGTAATATAAGAGGGGCCTGGAGACGTAACTAATGAACAGAAGATATGTTATTTTAATGCCAAGAATGTCTGCATTGTTTATTCTGGACCTTATTTTGAAATTGGCATCTTTTTTAATTTGCATGAAATTGGCCAAATTGCCATTTTCTGACCACTTTATTGGGTAATTGAAATCAGTAAATGGGCAGTTTCTTGTACTCAATTGATAGAAAAAATGGAGTTCTAAAGAAATAGCTATGAGTTTGGTCAACTGGAACAATGGGATTTGCCGAAAATAGGGCTCGAAGTTGGCAAAATCGCCAATGCATATATATCGCCGAGATCACTATCTTCGTGGAAGCGTAATTCCGTACGTTTTTGACCAAATTTCATACTTTTGGTGTCATTACCATCGAGAAAAGATTCTCTTTCATTTCATAAGAAAAATTTTTTTTTTCCAAAAATTTTTCGACACCCAGAAACACTTCAGGATTTGGGGATGCAGCAGACACAGGGTTAAGACGGTAGTTATGTTTGTGAAAATGGCATCGACAAAAATGTCTTAAGCAAACTGAAGAACATATGAAAAAAATAGGGTTATGCTCCTTGGACCCCAAAAATGGCAAACAATTTTTTCTTTGGGTCTCCATACTGTAAGCAAATAATAACGATAATGTAATTGTAGTTGGTTGTAATGATGTATTATTTTTAATGCATTGCTTAAGGCCACAAATGTTACATAAATAATTTCTTTCTTTAAACTGTGGATGCTGGTGTTTGTCGATAATTCTGAACAGAGTGGAGAAGGATGTTGTGGCTCTACTGGGCTCAGATGGATGGTTGTGGTTTGTTTGCTGAGGTGGATGGTTGTGGCTTGTTTGCTGAGGTGGATAGTTGTGGATTGTTTGCTGAGGTGAATGGTTGAAGCTCTGGCACTAAAGTTGATGGTTGTACAGGAGTAGTGAGAATTTCTGTAATGCATCTTTGGTCTCTTTTACCCTGCAATAGTTTATACAGCTGATGGTAAGGCATCATCAGCTCCTCCAGGCCCTCCCCTCAAGGAAGGTTCCTTCATGCTGATGAGGGGCTCTTGATCTAGGGAATTGGATCTGTGCTCCAGTTCCCTGAATTAAGCTGGAGCTGAAGAATCCTATGGGTTTAGCACTTCCCTTTGATTATAATAATAATCCTCTAGGCAGTAGAAGAGAATATCAAAGTCAAATATTTATTTCCACACGAAACAATGTTTGTACAGTGATGGGTAACATTTAATTGTACTTGCAGAAAGTTCATAGTTATGCAGAACATTTTAGGCAAACTTAAGCTTAACTTAAGACTACAATGGCAATAAATAATTATGTATTTGCGTATATATATATCAACATTAAAGGTATACAAACAACAAATTTAGGAATTACAAATACAGTGAACAAGCAGACAATTATTTCTTTAAAGTCGAATTATGATTATAAGTCATGAGAATAAGTGTTTAGCATATTAATATATTTTTAACAAATTTATCATATTTAAATGTTGCTAGGATTTATTAGGGAAAGGAGATTTACAGTAGCTTTGAAGCTGCTGCCAGACAACACACTGTACCAGTCTTCAGTCTACTGCCAGACAACACACTGTACCAGTCTTCAGTCTACTGCCAGACAACACACTGTACCAGTCTTCAGTCTACTGCCAGACAACACACTGTACCAGTCTTCAGTCTCCTGCCAGACAACACACTGTACCAGTCTTCAGTCTACTGCCAGACAACACACTGTACCAGTCTTCAGTCTACTGCCAGACAATACACTGTACCAGTCTTCAGTCTACTGCCAGACAACACACTGTACCAGTCTTCAGTCTACTGCCAGACAACACACTGTACCAGTCTTCAGTCTACCACCAGACAACACACTGTACCAGTCTTCAGTCTACTGCCAGACAACACACTGTACCAGTCTTCAGTCTACTGCCAGACAACACACTGTACCAGTCTTCAGTCTACTGCCAGACAACACACTGTACCAGTCTTCAGTCTACTGCCAGACAACACACTGTACCAGTCTTCAGTCTACTGCCAGACAACACACTGTACCAGTCTTCAGCCTACTGCCAGACAACACACTGTACCAGTCTTCAGTCTACTGCCAGACAACACACTGTACCAGTCTTCAGTCTACTGCCAGACAACACACTGTACCACTCTTCAGTCTACTGCCAGACAACACACTGTACCACTCTTCAGTCTACTGCCAGACAACACACTGCACCAGTCTTCAGTCTACTGCCAGACAACACACTGTACCAGTCTTCAGTCTACTGCCAGACAACACACTGTACCAGTCTTCAGTCTACTGCCAGACAACACACTGTACCAGTCTTCAGTCTACTGCCAGACAACACACTGCACCAGTCTTCAGTCTACTGCCAGACAACACACTGTACCAGTCTTCAGTCTACTGCCAGACAACACACTGTACCAGTCTTCAATCTGGTATAAACCTTGGTAATAAATACCGACAAGTTGGTTTAGAAAGACACATAAGCAAACACTATAACATTTATTAGAAAACGTTTCGGTCCTGGGACCTTGATCACTTCTGATCAAGGTCCCAGGATTTGCCTTCCATGAATCCGTGCTGGTTGGCATTTATACTCCTGTTCCGTTCCAGGTGCTCCACCACTCTCCTCCTGATAATCTTCTCCATAATTTTGCATACTATACACGTCAATGACACAGGTCTATAGTTTAGTGCCTCTTTTCTGTCTCCTTTTTTGAAAATGGGAACTACATTTGCCGTCTTCCATACCTCAGGTAGTTGCCCAGTTTCCAGGGATGTGTTGAAGATTGTGGTAAGTGGTACGCACAACATATCTGCTCCCTCTCTAAGGACCCACGGAGAGATGTTGTCCGGTCCCATTACCTTTGAGGTATCGATGTCCCTTAGCAGTTTCTTCACCTCCTCCTCATCTGTATGTATGTCGTCCAACACTTGTTGGTGTATTCCTTGTTGGTGTCCCCATCTGGTCTGTCCCCCCAGAGTCCTTCCTGTCTCTACTGTAAATACTTCCTTAAATCTCGTGTTGAGCTCCTCACATACCTCTTGATCGTTTCTTGTGAGTTCTCCACCTTCTTTCCTCAGCCTTATCACCTGGTCCTTGACTGTTGTCTTCCTCCTAATGTGGCTATACAGCAGTTTCGGGTCAGATTTGACTTTCGATGCTATGTCGTTTTCATACTGTCGCTGGGCCTCCCTCCTTATCTGCGCATACTCGTTTCTGGCTCTTCTACTAATCTCCTTGTTTTCCTGGGTCCTATGCCTCCTGTACCTTTTCCATTCTCTGTTGCACTTAGTTTTTGCCTCCCTACACCTTCGGGTAAACCAAGGACTCGTTTTGGTCTTCCTATTATTTCTGTTTCCCTTGGGAACAAAACTTTCCTCTGCCTCCTTGCACTTTGTTGCCACATATTCCATCATCTCATTTACTGATTTTCCTACCATTTCTCTGTCCCACTGAACCTCCTGCAGGAAGTTTCTCATACCTGTGTAGTCCCCCCTTTTATAGTTTGGCCTGTCCCCTTCAGTGTGTGTGTGTGTGTGTGTGTGTGTGTGTGTGTGTGTGTGTGTGTGTGTGTGTGTGTGTGTGTGTGTGTGTGTGTGTGTGTGTGTGTGCTCACCTATTTGTACTCACCTATTTGTGGTTGCAGGGATTGAGTCTTAGCTCCTGGCCCTGCCTCTTCACTGGTTGCTACTAGGTCCTCTCTCTCCCTGCTCTATGAGTTTTATCAAACCTCGTCTACATCACTACATCCACTACATCACTTTCTAGATTATTCCACTGCCTGACAACTCTATGACTGAAGAAATACTTCCTAACATCCCTTTGACTCATCTGAGTCTTCAACTTCCAGTTGTGACTTCTTGTTTCTGTGTCCCCTCCCTGGAACTTCCTGTCTTTGCCCGCCTTGTCTATTCCGTGCAGTATTTTATATTGTGTGTGTGTGTGTGTGTGTGTGTGTGTGTGTGTGTGTGTGTGTGTGTGTGTGTGTGTGTGTGTGTGTGTGTGTGTGTGTGTGTGTGTGTGTGTGTGTGTGTGTGTGTGTGTGTGTGTGTGTGTGTGTGTGTGTGTGTGTGTGTGTGTACTCACCTAGTTGAGGTTGCAGGGGTCGAGTCCAAGCTCCTGGCCCCGTGTGTGTGTGTGTGCGTGTGTGTGTGTACTCACCTATTTGTGGTTGCAGGGGTGGAGTCTTAGCTCCTGGCCCCACCTCTTCACCGATTGCTACTGGGTCCTCTCTCTCCCCGCTCCATGAGCTATGTATGGTTCCTGCCTCCACTACATCACTTTCTAGGCTATTCCACTACCTGACAACTCTATGACTGAAGAAATACTTTCTATCTCTCTGACTCATCTGTGTCTTCAACTTCCAATTGTGACCTCTTGTTTCTGTGTCCCCTCCCTGGAACATCCTGTCTTTGTCCACCTTGTCTATTCTGCGCAGTATTTTATATGTCGTTATCATGTCTCCCCTGACCATCCTGTCCTCTAGTGTCATCAGGCCGATTTCCCTTAACCTTTCTTCATAAGACATTTCCCTTTGCTCTGGAACTAACCTTGTCGCAAACCTTTGCACTTTCTCTAGTTTCTTGACGTGCTTTATCAAGTGCGGGTTCCAAACAGGTGCTGCATACTCCAGTATGGGCCTGACGTACACAGTGTACAGTGTCTTGAACGATTCCTTATTAAGGTATCGGAATGCTGTTCTCAGGTTTGCCAGGTGCCCATATGCTGCAGCAGTTACCTGGTTGATGTGTGCTTTTGGAGACATGATTTTAATTAGTTTCACAACAATAAATACCTTGAAATTGAGCTCAAAGTAGCAGAAATGTTCAATTTTTGCCGATGTTCAATGAACTTTCTTGTGTAAGTAAAGATGGTTAACTTTATTAAGTGTATTTTAACCTAACCACTCTGTAATCTGGCAAACTCAGTAATCCGGCACACTACAAGTCCCAATGATGCCAGATTTGTGATGGCGGACTTATATTAATCTTGAAGTTTGTAGATGAATGGTTCAGAGAACCGACATGTTGATAAATTAGACACATGTGCAACTCTTGGGTATCTTTATTGAGGAAACGTTTCGCCACACAGTGGCTTCATCAGTCCATACAAAGGAGAATTTGAAGAACAGGAGGAGAATGAGGTAATCAGTCCCACATCAGTCCATACAAAGGAGAATCTTGAAGAACAGGAGGAGAATGAGGTAATCAGACCACATCGACTCAAGGTTGAGGGACTGATTACCTCATTCTCCTCCTGTTCTTCAAGATTCTCCTTTGTATGGACTGATGAAGCCACTGTGTGGCAAAACGTTTCCTCAATAAAGATACCCAAGAGTTGCACATGTGTCTAATTTATCAATCTTGAAGTTGCACATAATAAAAACAGTATTACAGTTAATGGTTCAAGAAGTAATATTTCATAGATTGGCAGACGTTTACTAGACTAGAGGTCATATAATATATTAACTGATTAATATATTAACTGTTTTGGTTGGTTTGGTTAGTATTGAGAGATGAGATGATTTTTAAGCAAAGTCCTAAATTTATAAGTAGGTAGATAGTAGATTCGCTGATATATTTGCCCGGCCCAGGCCTTTTCCAGGAGGTGGCCCACCCTTGGCTCCCTATGATGGGAGTGTCTTCAGACCAATGTCTGCCATGGGAGAATTTATAAGTAGTCAGGGGATCCTTTACTGGTTCAGGTAGTGAATTCCAGATCTTCGGGCCCTTTATGTGCATTGAATTTTTACATAGTTTGAGACTGACACAAGGGATGTTGAAGAGTACCTTATGCCTTGTATTGTGACTGTATGTTCTGTTGTAGCTATCAAGGAGAAGTTTAAGTGGAGAGGTTATGTTAAGTGGAGGATCAGCTTACAATAACAGTGAGGATCAGCTTTCAATAATAGGATCAGCTTACAATAATAGGATCAGCTTACAATAATAGGAACACCAATGTTGACTACAGTAGTGTGCATATTAATTAGTACAGTGATGTAATAAGACATTTATTTGGAAAATTAATGTTTATTTGAAAAATAGACGACAGTGATATTACAGATAATTGATTTAATAAGAGATATGACTACCCTTTGCTTTTATAATAATTGCTACATGCTTTGGCATAAAGTCGACCAGTACCAGTGTTGAACACATTTTGGCAGGTTCTACGTTGTGGTACCAGGTCCTGATAACAGCAGCATTTACCATCTCTACAGTTGAACAGTCCTGTTTTGAAATCCTGCATTTGGTTATTGCCCATAGATTCACAGTTGAGTTGAGGTCAGGAGAGTTTCCAGGCCAATTTAGAATGGTTAGCCCACTCTCTTTGAAGAATGTCAGCATTTTTCTGGAAGTGTGGCATAAAACAAGATCCTGCTGGAAAATGCCTTCTACATCAGGAAAGTTTCTATCCATGTACTTCAAAATGCACCTCACTTGAAAATATAACTTTTCTCCATACATCTGCCGTCCATCTCTTATGATTGAGTGCCCACCGCAGCCATTTTTTCTTCGTAGCAGCAATCATCAGTTGTTTCTTTACCGACTTTCTGGCAGTTCTGCCAACTTCAAGGAGCCTTTGTTGAAAAGTTGAAGAATCAACATTTATGCCAGATATTTATATAGATATTGCTGGTTTTCTTGGGATCCTTCACACTATTTGTTAATAATAATAATAATTTTTTTTTTTTTATTTTTTTTATTATCACACCGGCCGATTCCCACCAAGGCAGGGTGGCCCGAAAAAGAAAAACTTTCACCATCATTCACTCCATCACTGTCTTGCCAGAAGGGTGCTTTACACTACAGTTTTTAAACTGCAACATTAACACCCCTCCTTCAGAGTGCAGGCACTGTACTTCCCATCTCCAGGACTCAAGTCCGGCCTGCCGGTTTCCCTGAATCCCTTCATAAATGTTACTTTGCTCACACTCCAACAGCACGTCAAGTATTAAAAACCATTTGTCTCCATTCACTCCTATCAAACACGCTCACGCATGCCTGCTGGAAGTCCAAGCCCCTCGCACACAAAACCTCCTTTACCCCCTCCCTCCAACCCTTCCTAGGCCGACCCCTACCCCGCCTTCCTTCCACTACAGACTGATACACTCTTGAAGTCATTCTGTTTCGCTCCATTCTCTCTACATGTCCGAACCACCTCAACAACCCTTCCTCAGCCCTCTGGACAACAGTTTTGGTAATCCCGCACCTCCTCCTAACTTCCAAACTACGAATTCTCTGCATTATATTCACACCACACATTGCCCTCAGACATGACATCTCCACTGCCTCCAGCCTTCTCCTCGCTGCAACATTCATCACCCACGCTTCACACCCATATAAGAGCGTTGGTAAAACTATACTCTCATACATTCCCCTCTTTGCCTCCAAGGACAAAGTTCTTTGTCTCCACAGACTCCTAAGTGCACCACTCACTCTTTTTCCCTCATCAATTCTATGATTCACCTCATCTTTCATAGACCCATCCGCTGACACGTCCACTCCCAAATATCTGAATACATTCACCTCCTCCATACTCTCTCCCTCCAATCTGATATTCAATCTTTCATCACCTAATCTTTTTGTTATCCTCATAACCTTACTCTTTCCTGTATTCACCTTTAATTTTCTTCTTTTGCACACCCTACCAAATTCATCCACCAATCTCTGCAACTTCTCTTCAGAATCTCCCAAGAGCACAGTGTCATCAGCAAAGAGCAGCTGTGACAACTCCCACTTTGTGTGTGATTCTTTGTCTTTTAACTCCACGCCTCTTGCCAAGACCCTCGCATTTACTTCTCTTACAACCCCATCTATAAATATATTAAACAACCACGGTGACATCACACATCCTTGTCTAAGGCCTACCTTTACTGGGAAAAAATTTCCTTCTTTCCTACATACTCTAACTTGAGCCTCACTATCCTCGTAAAAACTCTTCACTGCTTTCAGTAACCTACCTCCTACACCATACACTTGCAACATCTGCCACATTGCCCCCCTATCCACCCTGTCATATGCCTTTTCCAAATCCATAAATGCCACAAAGACCTCTTTAGCCTTATCTAAATACTGTTCACTTATATGTTTCACTGTAAACACCTGGTCCACACACCCCCTACCTTTCCTAAAGCCTCCTTGTTCATCTGCTATCCTATTCTCCGTCTTACTCTTAATTCTTTCAATTATAACTCTACCATACACTTTACCAGGTACACTCAACAGACTTATCCCCCTATAATTTTTGCACTCTCTTTTATCCCCTTTGCCTTTATACAAAGGAACTATGCATGCTCTCTGCCAATCCCTAGGTACCTTACCCTCTTCCATACATTTATTAAATAATTGCACCAACCACTCCAAAACTATATCCCCACCTGCTTTTAACATTTCTATCTTTATCCCATCAATCCCGGCTGCCTTACCCCCTTTCATTTTGCCTACTGCCTCACGAACTTCCCCCACACTCACAACTGGCTCTTCCTCACTCCTACAAGATGTTATTCCTCCTTGCCCTATACACGAAATCACAGCTTCCCTATCTTCATCAACATTTAACAATTCCTCAAAATATTCCTTCCATCTTCCCAATACCTCTAACTCTCCATTTAATAACTCTCCTCTCCTATTTTTAACTGACAAATCCATTTGTTCTCTAGG
This sequence comes from Cherax quadricarinatus, assembly GCF_038502225.1. NCBI lineage: Eukaryota > Metazoa > Arthropoda > Malacostraca > Decapoda > Parastacidae > Cherax > Cherax quadricarinatus. Next base: position 10,859,801 of record NC_091384.1, on the reverse strand, counting down.
CTTTCTTAACTTGTTAATCTCACTCCAAAACTTTTTCTTATTTTCAACAAAATTTGTTGATAACATCTCACCCACTCTCTCATTTGCTCTCTTTTTACATTGCTTCACCACTCTCTTAACTTCTCTCTTTTTCTCCATATACTCTTCCCTCCTTGCATCACTTCTACTTTGTAAAAACTTCTCATATGCTAACTTTTTCTCCCTTACTACTCTCTTTACATCATCATTCCACCAATCGCTCCTCTTCCCTCCTGCACCCACTTTCCTGTAACCACAAACTTCTGCTGAACACTCTAACACTACATTTTTAAACCTACCCCATACCTCTTCGACCCCATTGCCTATGCTCTCATTAGCCCATCTATCCTCCAATAGCTGTTTATATCTTACCCTAACTGCCTCCTCTTTTAGTTTATAAACCTTCACCTCTCTCTTCCCTGATGCTTCTATTCTCCTTGTATCCCATCTACCTTTTACTCTCAGTGTAGCTACAACTAGAAAGTGATCTGATATATCTGTGGCCCCTCTATAAACATGTACATCCTGAAGTCTACTCAACAGTCTTTTATCTACCAATACATAATCCAACAAACTACTGTCATTTCGCCCTACATCATATCGTGTATACTTATTTATCCTCTTTTTCTTAAAATATGTATTACCTATAACTAAACCCCTTTCTATACAAAGTTCAATCAAAGGGCTCCCATTATCATTTACACCTGGCACCCCAAACTTACCTACCACACCCTCTCTAAAAGTTTCTCCTACTTTAGCATTCAAGTCCCCTACCACAATTACTCTCTCACTTGGTTCAAAGGCTCCTATACATTCACTTAACATCTCCCAAAATCTCTCTCTCTCCTCTGCATTCCTCTCTTCTCCAGGTGCATACACGCTTATTATGACCCACTTCTCGCATCCAACCTTGACTTTAATCCACATAATTCTTGAATTTACACATTCATATTCTCTTTTCTCCTTCCATAACTGATCATTTAACATTACTGCTACCCCTTCCTTTGCTCTAACTCTCTCAGATACTCCAGATTTAATCCCATTTATTTCCCCCCACTGAAACTCTCCTACCCCCTTCAGCTTTGTTTCGCTTAGGGCCAGGACATCCAACTTCTTTTCATTCATAACATCAGCAATCATCTGTTTCTTGTCATCCGCACTACATCCACGCACATTTAAGCAACCCAGTTTTATAAAGTTTTTCTTCTTCTCTTTTTTAGTAATTGTATACAGGAGAAGGGGTTACTAGCCCATTGCTCCCGGCATTTTAGTCGCCTCATACGACACGCATGGCTTACGGAGGAAAGATTCTTTTCCACTTCCCCATGGACAATAGAAGAAATAAAAAAGAACAAGAGCTATTTAGAAAAAGGAGAAAAACCTAGATGTATGTATATATATATATGCATGTGCGTGTCTGTGAAGTGTGACCAAAGTGTAAGTAGGAGTAGCAAGATATCCCTGTTATCTTAGCGTGTTTATGAGACAGAAAAAGAAACCAGCAATCCTACCATCATGCAAAACAGTTACAGGTTTTTGTTTCACAGTCATCTGGCAGGACGGTAGTACTTCCCTGGGTGGTTGCTGTCTACCAACCTACTACCTTAATAATAATAATAATAATAATAATAATAATAATAATAATAATAATAATAAGAATAATATCTTTATTTCTACAAGTACTTGTACAAGGTATACAGGCCTTGCTGACATCAATGACATACTACTATATAGAAAGCCTCTTGTTATGCTGAGCATTTCAAGAAAATTAGGTCAGTTTTGTCCCAGGATGCGACCCACACCAGTTGACTAACACCCAGGTACCCATTTTATACTGATGGGTGAACAGGGACAGGGGCATCAGGTGCCTTATGGAAACACATCCTAATGTTTTCCAGCCGTACTGGAGATTCGAACTCCGGACCTCAGTGTGTGAGCTGAGTGTGCTAGCGATCATTGTGAGGTGTTGTCTTGCATTTTCTTCCACATCCTCCTTGACGCCGTGCACCACAATCACCAGTGTTGTCAGTTCTCTTCAGAATCTGACCAACAGCTGACTTTGTTAGGCTCAAATTTTCAGCTATCCATCTGATACTCAAATCAGCATGTTTTCTAAAAACTACAATACTTGCATACTTCCTAGGAGTAACATCCATCATTAATCTCAGTAGTAATCATGAAATACAAAGGAGAATGTGTTGAAACCATGTTCACTCACAGAGCACACTTGCAGGAATAGCCTTACAGAACAACAGCTGTTGTAGCACTGATGAGAGTAGCACGGTAATACCACAGATGGATAGTTGCCAAAAGTCATTAACACACTCGTATGAAAAGAGAAGAACCCAAACTACATTAACCTTTCATTGTCCAGACACCTGATCTGAGAATTGCTCTTAGTCTCCAAGAATTTTCCAAAAAATGAAAAATTATTTTTCTTATTAAGTGACAGAGAATCTTTTTCCAAAGGTAATGAAACAAAAAGTACAAAATTTGATGGAAAATTACGCTTTCATGAATTTTGCTGTGCCAGTGATATTTGCCCACTTTGAGTCCCATTTCAGGCCAATTACATTGTTCCAGCAGACCAGATAATTAGCTATTTCACTAGTATGTCTTCCATTTTATTGACTGAGCACAAGAAACTGCCCAATCAACTATTTCAACTACCCAATAAAGTAATCAGAAATTGGTAATTTGGCCAATTTCACAGAAATTTCAAAATATGCCAATTTCAAAATAGGGTCCAGAATAAACCATGAAGACATTCCTGGCACTAAAATAACATTTTCTTTGTTACAAGCAAACAAATAAAATTTTCTCTGTTACAAGCAAACAAATAACATTTTCTCTGTTACAAGCAAACAAATAACATTTTCTCTGTTACAAGCAAACAAATAACATTTTCTCTGTTACAAGCAAACAAATAACATTTTCTCTGTTACAAGCAAACAAATAACATTTTCTTTGTTACAAGCAAACAAATAACATTTTCTTTGTTACAAGCAAACAAATAACATTTTCTCTGTTACAAGCAAACAAATAACATTTTCTCTGTTACAAGCAAACAAATAACATTTTCTCTGTTACAAGCAAACAAATAACAAAACAAAAAGTTTATTTCTTTGCAAAGGTTACAGTGTGTTTACATTTCATAATTTGATTGATAAAAAAAAAAGGCACTAACATGCCGGGGCATTTCAGGCAGACTTAACCTAATACAGTGGACCCCCGCATAACGATCACCTCCGAATGCGACCAATTATGTAAGTGTATTTATGTAAGTGCGTTTGTACGTGTATGTTTGGGGGTCTGAAATGGACTAATCTACTTCACAATATTCCTTATGGGAACAAATTCGGTCAGTACTGGCACCTGAACATACTTCCGGAGTGAAAAAATATCGTTAACCGGGGGTCCACTGTACTAAAAGACTACTTAAGTCTCGACAAACTTCAGATATTCAATATTTTACTCAGTTATTAATATGAAGTAGTAAAATTTACGTTTGTAATAATGGTTTAATAGATAATAAAATATTTGGGAGAGTTATTCATTATTTAGGTTTCCATGCTTTACACATGAATTCTTCTTTGAATTTTTAGTCATACAAAAAATGGAAGATTTACTGTTATGCAGTATTGTAATAATTGTATAAATAATATCAGTGCATTCATGAATGCATATTAGACCCATCAGTTGGATGTGTGACATGATCTATTTACTCTTGAATATTGGCAATAACCAAACATTTCTGTTACTTTGAGCTCAATTTCAAGCTATTTTCAGTCCAATTTCATGCTATTTCTGTAATATATCTACCATTCTGTCAACCGAGACCAGTAAATCGAGAATACAACTACATTAGTGCCAGGAAAAATGGACCCCCCCCCATACCACCAATCCAGCGACATTCATCTTTCAGAGTCAAACGCAATGTTCGCGGCTTTCACAGAGACCCACATAAATGATCACTTTGACAATGAAATATGGATCCCAGGTTACAACCTATACAGATGTGACAGAGTGAACAGGCAAAAGAAGGGGGAGTTGGCCTGTATATCACAGTCACTTATATGCTCGGAACTATTAAACGCCTCAAATGATGTAGTTGAAGTTTTCGCAGTAAAGATCGAGAACCAAAACCTGGTCACTGTGGTTGTACACAAGCCTCCAGATGCAACTTCCCAACAATTCCAAGAACAGCTTTTGAAACTTGATCATTGTCTGGAAAATCTTCCAGCTTCTGCCCCCAATATCTTGCTCCTGGGGGATTTCAACCTAAGGCACCTAAAATGGAGGAATGTAGCAAATAATGTTGTAGCTCAGATGAAAACTCGCACACACATGAGCTGCACAAAATTCACCTGTAACCAGCAAATAATAGAGCCTGCAAGATTGGAGAATACACTGGATGCCATCTTCACTAACAATGATGATCTGATATGGAATATTACCATATCAAAAACAATATACTCAGATCACAACATAGCAGAGGTTCAGAAATGTATGTGAGGGGCCCCAAACTGACAAAATGTGATCAATTACGAGGGAGCCTTCACCAAATTCAACTTCAGTAACAAAAACATAAGGTGGGACCAAGTAAACCAGGCCCCAAATGATATAAACTGGGAAGATAGCCTAAGCAACACTGATCCAAACCTATGGCACTCGAGGTATGCTCAAGGCATATTCCTTTGACCCTTTCAGGGTTTCGGCCATACTAGTACGGCTTATGCACCAGGGTTTTTGACGTACTAGTACGCCTAAATTCTAGTGCCCTCAAATCTAGTGAGAGAAAGCTGGTAGGCCTACATGTGAAAGAATGGGTCTATGTGGTCAGTGTGCGTGGTATAAAAAAAATCCTGCAGCACACAGTGCGTAATGAGAGAAAAAAAACTTTGACCGTGTTTTTGGATTAAAACAGCAACTTTGCACTGTATTTTCGTATGGTATTTATTGTTGTATTCTAATTTTCCTGGTCTCATTTTATAGAATGGAAGACATGTTACAGAAATTGAGATGATTTTGACTGGTTTTACAAAGAAAACTACCCTGAAATTGCACTCAAAGTAGCAGAAATGTTCGGTTTTTACCAAAGTTCAAAAGTAAACAAATCATGCTATGCGTCCAATATACGTCAACTGGTGAGTCTAATATTCTTTCACAAGTGCGCTGATAATATTTATACCATTTCTACACCAATGCAGTAGTCTGCATAACAGTAAATCTTCTATTTTTTTCTGAGAATAAAAATTCAAAGTGGAAAGCAAAAGAATGTAAGAGGGGCATGGGGACGTGACTAATGAGCAGAGGAAATGTTATTTTAGTGCTAGGAATGTCTTTCTTGTTTATTCTGGACCCTATTCGGAAATTGGCATCTTTTGATATATGTGTGAAATTGGCAAAATTGTTAAATTCTGACCACTGTATTGGATAGTTGAAATCAGTAAATGGGTGGTTTCTTGTACTCATTCGATAGAAAAAATGGAGTTCTAGCGAAATAGTTATGATTTTTGTCGAAAATAGGGCTCAAAGTGGGCAAAATCGCCAATGCGTAAACATCATCGAGACCGCTAACTTCACGAGAGCATAATTCCATAAGTTTTCCATCAAATTTCATACTTTTGGTGTCATTATGATCGGGAAAAGATTCTCTATCTTTTCATAAGAAAAAATAATTTTTTTTTTTTTTTTGAAATTTGGCCGACCCTGAAAGGGTTAAGGAAAAGGAGAAGATGTAAACTAGAAAGAGAAAGGCGCTCCATATACAAGCGAAGGCAAAGAATAACAGAGCAGCTAAAAAAAGCCAATATATCTGTAATACATAGGGAGACACTGGACAGAGAAATAGCAAACATTGAACTAAAGCTAAAGGAATCTTACAGGAGTCAAGAAACGAGAGAAGAACAAAAAGCCATAAATGAAACTGAAAGAAATGCAAAATATACCTTTTCTTATGCCAAATCAAAGTTGAGAACAACATCCAGTACTGGGCCTCTATGAGTCCTACACAGATGACAGCAAGGAAATGAGTGAGCTTTTCAAGTCCCAATATGACTCGATTTTTAGTGAGCTGCTAACCAGACTGAGAGTCAATGACCTAAATGAATCTTTTATGAGAGAGAGACAGAATTTGGTAGACTCAAACCTATCTGATATTATCCTGACACCAAATGACTTTGAAAAGGCAATAAATGACATGCCCATACACTCTGCCCCAGGCCCAGACTCATGAACTCAATGTTCATCAAGAACTGCAAGAAGCCCCTATCATGTGCCTTTAACATCCTATAGAGAGGGAGCATGGACACAGGTTGTCCCACAGCTGCTAAAAACACCAGACATAGCCCCACTCCACAAAGGGGGCAGTAAAGCAGTAGCAAAGAACTACCAACTGATAGTGCTAATGTCCCATATAAAAATCTTTGAAAGGGTTCTAAGAAGCAAGATCGCCACCCATCTAGATACCCATCAGTTACACAACCTAGGGCAACATGCGTTTAGAGTTGGTCGCTCCTGTCTGCCCCAACTACTGGACCACTATGACAAGGTCCTGGATGCTCTAGAAGACAAACAAAACTCAGATGTAGTATACACAGACATTGCAAAAGCCTTTGACAAATGTGACCATGGTGTAATAGCACACAAAACGTGTGATAAAGGAATAACAGGAAAAGTTGGTAGATGGATTTATAATTTCCTAACAAACAGAACACAAAGAGTAGTAGTAAACAGAGTCTGAGGCAGCTACGGTGAAAAGCTCTGTTCCACAAGGCACAGTACTCGCTCCCATCCTGTTCCTCATCCTCATATCTGACATAGACAAGGATGTCAGCCACAGCACCGTGTCTTCCTTTGCAGATGACACCCGAATTTGCATGACAGTGTCCTCCATTGAAGACACCTCAAGATTCCAGGCGGACATCAACCAAATCTTTAAATGGGCCACAGAAAACAATATGAAGTTCAATGATGAGAAATTTCAATTAGACTGATATGGAAAACGTGAAGATATTAAAACTATATTGGAGTATAAAACAAATTCCAACCATACAATAAAGCGAAAAACTAATGTAAAAGACCTGGGAGCGATCATGTTGTTGATCCCCGAAATCCTCTCCAAGTATACTCCAGGTATAAAACCTCTACAACAATACACCACAAAGTCACTGTTTTAAACCAAAAATACATTTGCAGTTTTTCTCTTGCACTGTGTACTGCAGGATTTTATTTATATGATGCACACTGGCCACGAAGACCCATTCTCTCATATCTAGGCCCAGATTTACTGCTCACAGTTTATCCGAGTGAACTGAGTTCATGGTGTAGTAGTACGGCACACAGTGACCTCAAATCCATAGCACTACAGCACAGAAGGTGATGGGTTGATTAAGCAGGCGACTAAGACATATTATGAAATAATTACATAATTTACTCCTGTCCCAATTAATTTGCACACTACTGTATACAAGAAATTGCTCTCCAATTCTCATTCTTGATATGGAAAGGTATTGGGAGGATTGATGTAACCATGTACAATACCTGTACAAACATATCACAAGTATTAATTGTAATATTGTTTTAAGACAATTGCAGACAAATCTGGGAATGGGTGGGATTTGAACCTCAGGCCAGTGTGTTAACAACTGTACAAACTGGCTATAATAAGACTCATACAGCTAACTATATTTCTATACACCATAGGAAGGTTAGCATAGGCCTGCCACTGTGACCACAAATGATGAGTTTTACAAATGAATCCCACACCAATGTGGCTCTGTTGAACTCTAGCTGTAAAAACTGTATTTGTGGTCACAGTGGCAGGCCTATGCTTACCTCCCTTTGGTGTATAGAAACATAGTTGGATGGATCTTATTATAGCCAGGTGGTACAGTTGTTAACACACTAGCCTGTGAGTTTTAGGACTTACCATGGATCAAACCCCAGGCATTCCCTGATATGACAGGCAGTCCCAGAGTTATCACCTACCACAACTATCACCTGCCACAACTATCACCTACAACAACTGTCACCTGCCACAACTATCACCTACCACAACTGTCACCTTCCACAACTATCACTTGCCACAACTATCACCCACCACAACTATCACCTACTACCATCAATAACCACTCACTGCTGTGAAAATAACCAGAATATCTTTGCAAATATAAACTATGTAACACATATTAATAAATTTATTTCAATATAGGAATAAAAATTCCCTTGCATTTGCAACAATAAAAGTAATGGTAAGATGACTCAGAGGCTCGAATGCTCAATGACCGCAACAAACACAAATGAAAATAAGTCAATTCATCCACAAAAAAGTCTATAGTAATGCATATTTCAACATTTAACCCCTTCAGGGTCTGTCCCGTAGATCTACGGCTTCACGTTGAGTGTCCAAACCGTAGATCTATGCCAAAATTCTAGTGCCGTCAAATTTAGCGCGAAAACGCTCATAGGCCTACATGTGAGAGAACGGATCTGCGTGGTGGGTGTGCGCCATAAACAAAAAATCTAGGCGACCGCATAGCATTGTGGGAACGCCGGCTCAGTTACCCTTGTTCACCATGCCTCGTCGCAAGTCAGCTCTCACTCCCCGGAAAATTGGGACTCTCCTCTTCCTATCTGATAGTTCTGACACTGATGGAAGTGGAAATGAAGACGAATTCTACGGCTTTGATCAGTTAGTGACCGAAAAGAATGACCAGGATATCGATAATAGTGCAGAAAACCCTGACGATCCTCAACCTTCTACCTCTGGTGTGGACACTCGTGACTCACGGTTGGTTGTTCCTCATCGCAAGAGAAAACTAATATTTTCGCGTGGCCAGGCCTCTGACTTCAGTAATGATGATGATAGTGACGTGGACTGTGATTTTATTGCGCTCGACGATCATTCGAGTAGTGATAGTGAGGAATCATATTTACCAGTGAAGCGTCGGTATGTTCGCCGCCGCATGCGCTCGGGTAGTGTACCCTATGCTGTGCCCAGGGGACGGAGTACATCCCGGAGTACATCCTGGAGTACATCCCGGAGTACATCCCATGGCCCAACACCAGTTTTAGGTAGTGATAGTGAGGATGATGTGGCTACACTTGGCATGGATAGACCACAGGCATCAGTGGATGGTGTTAGTGGTGATGGTAGTGGCACCACCATGCGTGACTCACCAGCCCAGGCTGGGACCCATGCTGCTGACTCGTCAGTTCAAGGACAAAGCGGAGTGCCAGCCACCAGCCCACCACAACCACAACCACCTGCACAACCAGCCTATGATGTCCAGTATCCACCAGCAAACCGTATGTGGGATTGGCAGCAAAATCCCAATTTTGTTCCCAAGCCTCACCACTTTGATGACTCTCAAAGTGGAATTCTACCTACTTGTCCCCTTGGAACCACAGCCAATGAACTGGAATTCTTTGAATTATTCTTTGACCAGCCATTGATGGAAATTATTGTCAGGGAAAGTAATAAGTATTTTCAGTACACCATGGCAAATACGATCTTATCACCACAGTCAAGACTACACAGGTGGAAAGAGACGACTGTTGCAGAAATGTATTTGCTTTTTGCAACAATAATGCTTATGCCTCACGTCTATAAGCATAATATAAAAGCATACTGGTCCACAGATCGGCTAATTTCTACCCCGGTCTTCAATGAAATCATACCAGTGAACAGGTTTATCTTACTCTTATGTATGTTGCACTTCTCTGACAAAACCAGGCCTGACAGAAGTGACAGGTTATATAAGATTAGAAATGTTTTCATGTATCTCAAACAAAAGTTCAGCATATACTTTTATCCATTCAAGAATCTTGTAATTGACGAGTCTTTGATTTTGTTCAAAGGTAGACTGTCATTCAAGCAGTATATACCGAGCAAGAGGAAACGCTTTGGTATAAAACTGTTTGTACTCTGTGATTGTGACAGTGGCCTGGTGTTGGATATTGTTGTATACACGGGTAGTAAAACATTGAAAGATACCAAGATGTTATTGGGTATCTCAGGTGACATAGTGAGAAACATGATGGCACCTTATCTTGGTAAGGGGCATACATTATATACCGATAACTGGTACACAAGCCCATTACTCAGTGATTTCATGCAAGTGAACAAGACAGATGTGTGTGGCACAGTGCGTTCTAATCGTAAACATATGCCCAGGCTCAACGCAGGTGCTCGTGGTGATGACGTGCAGGTGTTTACTGCTAATGACATCATGGCATTACAGTGGCATGACAAACGAGATGTCACATTGTTGACAACCATTCACCGTAATGAAATGCAAGACAGTGGCAAAGTTGATCAAGTGACTAATGAACGTATTCGAAAACCAGTGACAGTGATTGATTATACACAAAACATGTGCTTGGTTGACAAATGTGACATGCAGATTGGTTTTGTTGACTGTGTTCGTAAGAGTTACAAGTGGTACATGAGACTTTTCTTCCATCTCATGGACATTTCAATGCTCAATGCATATAATATGTACCAAATAAAGACTGGCAACAGACCACCGTATGGTGAATTTTGTTTGTCTGTTGTCAGACAACTCATAATGAAGTACCAGGTAAGAACACCTGCTATACAACACGGTCCTCGAATTCCTCAGGATATACCCAAGCGTTTGAGGAGGGAAGGTGATCATTTCATAATACAGCTTCCTTCAACTCAGAAGAAATTTGCTCAGAAGAGATGCATCGTCTGTGCACAAACAAAACAACGGCAACAAAGACGCAAAGACACTCGGTTTATGTGTGAGGAATGTAAGGTGCCTCTGTGCATGGTGCCTTGTTTCAAGGAGTTCCACAAGCTCCAGCAGTTCTAAAACCATGTCCAGTGATTGTAAATATGTAAATATATGATAGAACATTAGTATTATACAAGATTTGTGCATGTTTATTGTAATAAACAACAGTGGTAAACAATAATATGATAACTTTAGTGCGGTTTTTGTGTTCAATACAGTGAGTTTGTATATATACATTATATACAGTATTGGTCTCTCAGGCCCCAAATGTTAGTAGGAATAGAAAAAAATTGGAAAAGAAAAGAAAAAACAACAAAAAACGCAAAATAATGTAATGCGCGTATGTGGAATTCGTCGATGTTGCCGCCGCCACATCATTTTTGACAAACTTCTTGGCACTGTATCTCGGTAAGTACTGGTCAGAATTTTTTTTTTTTGTCTTATTACCTTCACAAAAATATGGACACTGGAGCACCACTTCAGATTTTGGCCTTGGACCCTGAAGGGGTTAAGATTCGATGGTGTCATATTCTGACACTTTTTTTAGCTAACATCAGATGCTTAATCAAGCGTGCCAATAATTTATGATATTTCAGACTGTTTCTGTTTAGCACTAAAAATATTTTGACTAAAAAAACCATTATTTTACATTCAAAGTACAGTGGATCTCCAGTTTTTGTACCGTCTGAATATCGTACAATTCAGATTTAGAACACTTTTTCGGGCGAAATTTTGGTCCGGATTTCATACCTCCATCTGGAAGTTGTATGTATCAGATAAAATAAGATAAGATAAGATTTCGTTCGGATTTTTAACCCCGGAGGGTTAACCACCCAGGATAACCCAAGGAAGTCAGTGCGTCATCGAGGACTGTCTAACTTATTTCCATTGGGGTCCTTAATCTTGTCCCCCAGGATGCGACCCACACCAGTCGACTAACACCCAGGTACCTATTTGCTGCTAGGTGAACAGGACAATAGGTGTAAGGAAACGTGTCGAAATGTTTCCACCCGCTGGGAATCGAACCCGGGCCCTCCGTGTGTGAAGCGGGAGCTTTAGCCACCAGGCCACCGCGCCACCGCTCATCCAGGATGCTGTCACAATCATGCGTCCGTGTCTCAGTCAGGATCTGTCACTTGTTGAGTGAGCATTAATCCAAAACATTTCGCAGTTTTCGTGCTTGGAGAAAATTATGGCCAGAATGTGTCCAAGAGAAGGATTTTGAAAGGTTTGAGGCTGACCCTGTTGACCCTACAAATGTTGTGGAATGTATTGTGTCTTTGGGGAAGTCCATGGGGTTGGATGTGAGTGGCCAGGATGTGGAAGAGTTGGTGGAGGACCACAGGGAACAGCTAACCACTGAAGAGCTGCAAGACTTTCATCTGGAACAGCAACAGACCACAGCTGAGGATATTGCTTCAGAGGAGGAGGAAGAGAGAGGGAAAAAGGTGCCTTCTTCAGAGATTAAGGACATGTGTGCAAAGTGGAATTAATTGCAAACTTTTGTTGAAAAATATCACCCTGACTAAGCTGATACAAGCCGTATCTGTAACATGTTCAGTGACAACACCTTATCCCATTTTAGACAAATCTTAAAGAGACGCCAGAAACAGAGCTCTCTGGACAGATTTTTAGTGCGACGGGTCCAGTGCCTGTAAAAAACAAAGAAGGGAAGTAACCCCAGAGAAGGCTTTGATACCTGATGTCCTCATGGAGGGGGATTCCCCTTCCAAACAATAACCTCAACACCCTCTCCCCTCCTCGCCTTCTTCAATATGCCAACAAGAGTCTTCAATAAAGGTATGTACGTAATATTCATTTATCGTTAAAATTAGTCATTTATATTTATTTCTCATTGTTTTCTGTATGTAAAACTATAGTTATTCTTTAAAAAATATATTTTTTGTTAATATTTTTTGGGTGTCTGGAACAGATTAATTGTATTTACATTATTTCTTATGGGAAATATTACTTCGGTTTTCGTATGTTTCGGATTTAGACCGACCTTTTGTAACGGATTAAGTATGAAATCTGGGGTTCCACTGTACCTAATTTCCTAGATTTCTTTTCTATTTTTTAAATTATTTTTTAAAAACATCAAAAAATGTTACTTAATTGCACACTTCGATGATTCACAGCAGTTTGAAGCATTTTTTAAATAAATATTTTATGGCAAACAAGATGCTCTGGTGTCGAGGATGTGTCCCCCCCTCCCCCCTGTTATGACTTGCTAAATTTTGAAAAAAAAAATTAATGGTATCCACGGTAATAATGTTGAGCCTGAGATAAGTCATTCATTAGATGTTTTTTCTTTGGTTATCCTTGATAATTTACACTGTATGATAATTGTACATATGTGTACCTGTGCCTAAATAAACTTACTTCTTTCTCTACGTTTGAACGGGGCCCAGCATGCTAGTACAAAAAAAATATGAAAAAATATGAAATACGTTTTAAATTTACAGAAAAATGGTTAAGGAATCTGGCAACATTTTGGTGTAAGTCTCATCTTCGTACAATGTTTACACAGCAAATTATAGTCAGTACAACATTTGTACAGTTGTTGTGATAACTCCATAGTTGTGCAAGACAGGTATACAATACCGACAAGATGAAAGATTAAGACACTTGTGCAACATCTGGTTATCTTTATTGTAGACGTTTCGCCATCCAGTGGCTTTATCAATACAGATTCTAGGACATAATTAATTATGTCCTAGAATCTGTATTGATAAACCCACTGGATGGCGAAACGTCTACAATAAAGATAACCAGATGTTGCACAAGTGTCTTAATCTTTCAACTCCATAGTTAGTATATCCTTCCATTTGTAGTGAATATTTGGCAGATTTATTAAAATCACCATTTGGTATCATTACAAAGTTGGAGGAGCTACCTCAGGCGAGGGCAAAGCTAAACGATGTTATGATGTGAATATTACGTTGGTCCGGGTGCTATAAAATTTGCATATTTACCATATTTTTGACATTTTAATTATTCCAGCTATCACACACTTTCCTCAATTATATAAGAAACATGCTATGCATCATATAAACATGATGTATAATTAAAATTTACTCCTCTCAAAATCACTAATATTAAGCAGTCTGAAGCATTAGGTTTAGGCTGCCCAAAATGCCCCGGGATGATAGTGGCTTTCTTTGTACTTAACAAATGAAAATTGCAGTCACACATTGTAAACACTGCAAAGAAATAACAAATTTGATGTACATGTATATCTTTACAATTGGCGTAATTGTGAGATGTGGTAGCCGCGCATGTTGAATGCTTAAGGGAATGCTTACATTAATGAGATGTTCATATCAGCCACTGAAACTTATCCTGCCTTCTGTTCAGACAGTAGGTTATTTAAACCACTAGCATGCAAAATTAATTCTATATTCAGTGGGTAAGTATTTACAGCATATACATATAACAAGTCATTAGACCCAGCCCTCACATTCACAACAGACATTACATAACCTTCTCGTATAGGGGTCAGCCATTCAACCATATGGGCACCTAGTCACATGGTCCCATCTGAAAGCAATTACCCGTCCTTCCTCCCAGGTGGTCTTAACCCAGTGTTCTGATACACTGTAGCAGCCCTTAATGTACTTGAGAGAGAAGCCTCTGAAGACTGAAGTGGTGCAGGGTTCCATATGAACATCAGTTGGACATGGGTTAGTTGCTCCTGGTCACAGACCAGGCCACAGGGGCATTGACTTAATTATAAGTCTTACCTGTTGGCAAATCACATCTTGCCTAGAAGTATGAGAGTAGCTTCATCCAGCCTCATCAGCACAACAATGGTGGATGAACCAGGTTAGGTAGGGTTTGTCAGGAAACAGGACAAGTGTTTCTTGACATGGGTTCTTAGTTATATGATGACCCGCCACTGGTGGTCCACACTTACACTCACTCACTCACCCATTTGACTATAAGCACAGAAATACGTATCCTAATCTTAAAATAATGATTCCTAACTAGTCATAAGTTTGCCTGTGATACTCCAATATAGAAACTATGTATTGTACCAAAACAAAAGCATTCACATTGCTAAACTCACAAACTAGTATTTGTCACTTAGTATTTAGTCAACTTACTCCACAATTTGTTATAATTTAGGGTTAAGAATTAATCTAAGTTTGCCCGAAATGCCTAGCCTTGGTGGGCGTTCTAGTGGTACACTCTGTAATTAGTATTTTACTACATGTAAACCACACAATCTGTAAACCCCGCATTGTAATCCTTATAGAGAATAAACTTTAATTGACTGATTGATTAGTCATTTGACTAAGGCCTTCTGCTGCCTTACCCCCTCCACCCCTTTAAAATTTGAAGTTATTTTAACTAATTTTAGGTGAACGAGCCAGCCTCTCCCCAGCTTTTATACTCACAACAAACAACAGAACACAATGATACACAATATTTCTTAACTAATTCATTAATACTCTGTTTTTCTCCCGTAACTAGAACTTATACTTTTAAAATACTGTTGTTACAATATAATTATTTTATTATGTGCTGTTTACAAATGAACCTATTTTTATTTAAATACAGAGTTAACACATTTTGCCTCTGCCTATAAGACTAGTCAATTCTTATGAGAGAATCAAGGCAGATTTGTCACCAACAGTTCAGTATAACTGTTATAGGTATCCTGCTACTTAGGTACATAGCTACATAGTGGTTCTATAACCACAAAACAGTACTATATTCACATATTTAAATTCCTCTCATTATAATCCTCATTATACAAATGGAAGGAAGCTAAAGATATTTAAATCTTGAAGTCCCTCTCAATTGATATCTAAACATTGTCTCGAGTATCCTCATGTTTTTGCACAGATGTTGCAAAGTATATGAAAACATTGCTGGTATTGACTGCTGTGCAGGAATCAACAAGTGAAACCACATTTAATGATGCCTCTGAGACTCCTGTGGTGAGAAATATTTTATATATAAACACTGATTACAGGAGAGCCCCACTTATACAGCAGGTTAGGTTCAGGGCTACTGCTGTACAGGAGGGCCCTGCTTATACAGCAGGTTAGGTTCAAGGCTACTGATGTACGTGAGGGCCCCACTTATACAGCAGGTTAGGTTCAGGGCTACTGCTGTACAGGAGGGCCCCACTTATACAGCAGGTTAGGTTCAGGGCTACTGCTATACATATAGCAGGCTAGGTTCAGGGCTACTGCTGTACAGGAGGGCCCCACTTATACAGCAGGTTAGGTTCAGGGCTACTGCTATACATATAGCAGGTTAGGTTCAGGGCTACTGCTGTACAGGAGGGCCCCACTTATACAGCAGGTTAGGTTTAGGGCTACTGCTATACGTATAGCAGGTTAGGTTCAGGGCTACTGCTGTACAGGAGGGCCCCACTTAAACAGCAGGTTAGGTTCAGGGCTACTGCTATATGTATAGCAGGTTAGGTTCAGGGCTACTGCTGTACAGGAGGGCCCCACTTATACAGCAGGTTAGGTTCAGGGCTACTGCTATACGTATAGCAGGTTAGGTTCAGGGCTACTGCTATACGTATAGCAGGTTAGGTTCAGGGCTACTGCTGTACAGGAGGGCCCTGCTTACACAGCAAGTTAGGTTCAGGGCTACTGCTGTACATGAGGGCCCGACTTATACAGCAGGTTAGGTTCAGGGCTACTGCTATATGTATAGCAGGTTAGGTTCAGGGCTACTGCTGTACAGGAGGGCCCCACTTATACAGCAGGTTAGGTTCAGGGCTACTGCTATATGTATAGCAGGTTAGGTTCAGGGCTACTGCTATATGTATAGCAGGTTAGGTTCAGGGCTACTGCTGTACAGGAAGGCCCTGCTTATACAGCAGGTTAGGTTCAGGGCTACTGCTGTACAGGAGGGCCCTGCTTATACAGCAGGTTAGGTTCAGGGCTACTGCTGTACAGGAGGGCTCCACTTATACAGCAGGTTAGGTTCAGGGCTACTGCTGTACAGGAGGGCCCTGCTTATACAGCAGGTTAGGTTCAGGGCTACTGCTGTACAGGAGGGCCCTGCTTATACAGCAGGTTAGGTTCAGGGCTACTGCTGTACATATAGCAGGTTAGGTTCAGGGCTACTGCTGTACAGGAGGGCCCCACTTATACAACAGGTTAGGTTCAGGGCTACTGCTGTACATATAGCAGGTTAAGTTCAGGGCTACTGCTGTACAGGAGGGCCCTGCTTATACAGCAGGTTAGGTTCAGGGCTACTGCTGTACATGAGGGCCCGACTTATACAGCAGGTTAGGTTCAGGGCTACTGCTGTACAGGAGGGCCCCACTTACACAGCAGGTTAGGTTCAGGACTACTGCTATATGTATAGCAGGTTAGGGGCAGGGCTACTGCTGTACAGGAGGGCCCTGCTTATACAGCAGGTTAGGTTCAGGGCTACTGCTGTACATGAGGGCCCCACTTATACAACAGGTTAGGTTCAGGGCTACTGCTGTACATATAGCAGGTTAAGTTCAAGACTACTACTGTACAGAAGGGCCCCACTTATACAGCAGGTTAGGTTCAGGGCTACTGCTGTACATATAGCAGGTTAAGTTCAAGGCTACTGCTGTACAGGAGGGCCCTGCTTATACAGCAGGTTAGGTTCAGGGCTACTGCTGTACGTGAGGGCCCGACTTATACAGCAGGTTAGGTTCAGGGCTACTGCTGTACAGGAGGGCCCCACTTATACAGCAGGTTAGGTTCAGGGCTACTGCTATACGTATAGCAGGTTAGGTTCAGGGCTACTGCTGTAGAGGAGGGCCCTGCTTATACAGCAGGTTAGGTTCAGGGCTACTTATGTACGTATAACAGGTTAGGTTCAGGGCTACTGCTGTACATGAGGGCCCCACTTATACAGCAGGTTAGGTTCTGGGCTACTGCTGTACATGAGGGCCCCACTTATACAGCAGGTTAGGTTCAGGGCTACTGCTATACGTATAGCAGGTTAGGTTCAGGGCTACTGCTGTAGAGGAGGGCCCTGCTTATACAGCAGGTTAGGTTCAGGGCTACTTATGTACGTATAACAGGTTAGGTTCAGGGCTACTGCTGTACATGAGGGCCCCACTTATACAGCAGGTTAGGTTCTGGGCTACTGCTGTACATGAGGGCCCCACTTATACAGCAGGTTAGGTTCAGGGCTACTGCTATACGTATAGCAGGTTAGGTTCAGGGCTACTGCTGTAGAGGAGGGCCCTGCTTATACAGCAGGTTAGGTTCAGGGCTACTTATGTACGTATAACAGGTTAGGTTCAGGGCTACTGCTGTACATGAGGGCCCCACTTATACAGCAGGTTAGGTTCTGGGCTACTGTTGTAAAGTGAAAATTACTGTCAAGTGAGTCAGTCTTTTCACTTTCAAATGCATATAAATGCCTGATAGCATGTTTACACTATCATATATTAGGTGAGCTATAGAGCTAGGCCTAAAAAATGCATATACAGTACACACATTACTTACCTTAAAATATTTTCTTTCTTAGTTTATAGTGAATATATTTATTGTAGGAGGTCTAAAATGCCATAAACTGAAGCGCTGAAGTTAAAGTCGTGATATTTTGCCTTTATGGTAAAATATCATGATGTTTATTTCATCTAAACTATTATCTTGATCAATTTTTCCCTTAAACTGAAGTATAGAGAAGCAGTTTGATTTAAAATTGTGATGTAGCTGTAGAATACAGCTAGGGTAAGTGAACAAGTGATAATGGCACAGCAGTGTGTAGTTATGGTGAAATTAGCAGTTACTAGCCTTCTTGTTTGGCCTTTTAGCCATTTTTCCCTCAAGTTGCACCGTCATAAATCAATTTCTCTGAGTCATGTTTGAAAATAAGTTGCAGTTTTGCAATAGTCGTATAACGAAAATGTCTTAGAAGGATTGCGTCTTAATCGATGGTCTAGTATTAAGCCTATAATTGGCAAGGAAATTTATAATTAAGAATATTATCTCTGCTTGCAGTGTTTCTCAACCCGGTGTGTCAGCCAGCCGACATGTTTCTGCAGGTGTTGGTGTATTGTGTTGTACTTGTTAGCTGTGTGTTGCTCGGTGGGTGATGGAGGCTTTTGGCACTGCTGGTAGCAACATCTTTCACTGTGGGTGTGCAGTTGGTTCTATGGGGGATGTGACAGTGATTTGCTGTCACTGGAGAAGCTGTCACTGTGCCAGCTGTATTTGATGCTTCTACAGTGTATTGCCATGTCTATGGTGTATCGATACCTATATGGTGTGTTGCAGGACATTGCACCAATTGTATTCTCGTGTCTATGGTGTATTGATACCTATATGGTGTGTTGCAGGACACTGCACCAACTGTATTGTCGTGTCTATGGTGTATTGACACTTCTACGGTGTATTGTCGCGTCTACAGTGTATTGATACCTGTATGGTGTGTTGCAGGGCACTGTGATAAACCACGAGAGTGAGCACAAGAGTTCCTACATGGGTGGAGGACCTGGGGCGACAGCAGCGGTGGTGGGACGACTCTCTCGCCAGGGCTCCTCGGTGGACTCCTCACACTCGGCCACGGTGCACGTGCACACGCCCGAGTGCTGCATGTATGGCCATCCACACACGCCGCAGCCGCGCACCCGGGCGTCACCCACTGGCGACCAGGCCGAGTGCGACTTCCACTGCTGCTCGTTGCACGAGGAGGGAGGTCGCATCCAGGCAAGTCACGTGCACCACCAGCAACACCATGTGCACCACCAGCAACATCATGTGCACCACCACCAACCAGGGCCTCAGGTGCACGAACAAATACAGCAGCAACAGTATCAGCAGCAGCAGCAGTTGCAGCAGCAGCAGCAGTTGCAGCAGCAGTTGCAGCCGCAGCCATTGCAGCAATATCAGCAGTTGCAGCAGGAGCAGCAGCAACAGCAGCAGCAGCGACAGCAGCAACAGCAGCGTCAGTCTGTCTGTCGTATTCATGAACAGCCCTGCAACTGCTGTTGAATTCACCCATCCTATTAAATTATTCATTGACTCTGTGAGAGGTCTGAGAGGAGACAGCAGTGTCTGCATCTGCTGTTGTTCCACCAGCACCTGCTACAACAGCAGCAACCTCTGACCTTGCTGTTGTTGCACCAGCACCTGGTACAGCGACAGCAGTCCCTGATCTTACTGTTGTTCCACCAGCATCTGGTACAATGGCAGACAGCAGTCTTTGTATCTTGCTGTCATCAGTACTTGGTACAATGACAGCAGTCTCTGGTCTTGCTGTCATTCCACCAGTCACCTCACAGTCATCAGTCACTGCAGCTCAGGTCAGTGATCAATGGTGGCATTGACCTGCTCCTGCAGGCTGCAGTCTGCTCAACGCTCAAACACTCCATCTTGATCCATGGCTTAGTTTAACCCCCTAGTTCAAAAATTTTAGGCTATAAGCCTCAATCACTGCCATACACATTAATAATACTAATCACTCTAATAGTAGACTACTACCATGATAGTTTGGTTCTGACTATCATTACTAACAATGATAGTAGGCCACTACCATGATAGTTTATACCAACTACCATTGCTATCACTGGTCATAGGCTACTAACACTGATAGTAGGCTACTAACACTGATAGTAGGCTACTAACACTGATAGTAGGCTACTAACATTGATAGTAGGCTACTAACACTGATAGTAGGCTACTACTATGATAGTTTAATTCCAACTACCATTGCTAGCACTGATAGTAGGCTACTACCATTACAGTTTGATACCGACTACCATAATAATACTAATAGTAGATTACTGCCAGGATAGTTTGATTTCAATTACTATTTCTTGCTTATATCAATTTTTTCCACTTCCCAACAACTGTTCAATCAATAACGGAAATCCAATTGATACTTATAGAAATTTTAAAAATTAAAAAAAAAAAAAAAGTCGACTTGATCCGGTACTTATGCTTGTATAGGCTTATGCATCTACCATGCCTGCCATCGTGGTTGCCATGGTATTAATTCCATTGCAACCATTTTTACTATAAACACTGGAGTACTGCCATAAACTATCAGAGATAGTTTTCTGTAAATAGTCACCAGGCATTTTTTTGTATCAATATTTGTAGAATTAATATCTATATTTAGGATAGAGTACTAACTCGTTTCGAAAATAGACGAAGTTGCATAATGCGACGGCTAGAGTAGATGGTCTATCACTTGCTGGTCAGATCTTGTCAATTCATTTTCAACAATCCCCTTATGTTTACAAGAGCGAACTATTACAGTAAAATTGTTTTGGATTGATGTGGAAATTGACTGACAGACTGTGGATGACCTAATTGGATCGAAGAACAGAACAGGTGAAAGATACTGCTATACAGTCACTTTTCTTTTAAAGCTCCTCTATATACAGTCAGTTCTTTTATAAAGCTCCTCTATATAATTGAAGTTTTTGCTGACATATTTAAAGAGTTCATCCAGGACTGAACAGCAGAGACTATGATGATTTGTTCACTTTTGGAATTGTATATAGAGGAGCTTTATAAGAGAACTGACTGTATATAGTGGAGCTTTATAAGAAAACTGACTATATATAGAGAAGCTTTATAAGAGAACTGACTGTATATAGAGGAGCTTTATAAGAGACTTGACCGTATAAAGAAAAGCTTTACCATTTCTGTTCGCCAATCCAAATGGTTTCTTGCCTTATTATAATGATAATAATAATAATAATAATAATGAAAATAATAATAGTAATGATAATAATAATAATAATATCAATAATAATAATGTTATTTAATTGTCATGTGATAATTTCCCATTTAATTAAAATTATTTAAAAAAGCACCAAACCCGTATGGGTAGTTGAGCGGCGCTCTCTGTATTCTTGCTAATCCTTTTGATAAGGTTCCAAAAGAATTCAATTTGTTGTGTTTGAATTTTAGACAAAATTTATAAGTTTGTCATGTTTGGATTGTAGACAAAATTGATCGATTTGTCAGTTTTGAATTTAAGTCAAAATTCAGTAGCTCACTCTTCACTTTTTCTCTACTTTTAAATAAAAAATAATTGCCAAGAGAATTAATTCAGAATTGCAAGCAGAACATGTTCAAGTGTTTCCCAAACAGGAATTATTCTCGTTGTCCCATAATTAATAATTTTAATAAACACGTTTCTACCAGTCAAAAATTATTTCCAAAGACGGGAATAAGAATTACTAATGTACCTTTATCAAAACCACAATTTCCTGCAACATCGTATACAGATGCTCGCCAACTTATGATGGTTCGACTTAAATTATTTTAACTTTATATTGGTGCAAAAGCAATTAGTTACAGTAATTTTTTTTTTTATTTATTCAGTGACTTTAATTATTTATTTCCTTGTTTTTTAGCATGTCATATTTATATCAGACTTACCATATTTTTGACTTACAATGGGTTTGCCAGAAGATAACCTTACTGTAAGTCAAGGATCACCTATGTTGCAAGAAGTCATGCATTGTCGCATTGTTTACGTTTTCAACAAATAGATGAGTAGAAATAGGAATTGTGTTGGTCTGGAGTTCAGTAGATGCAGGATCAATCATTTGCCACATCCCCCACTGATAGACTCGTATGGGTTTTGCATCTAATGTTAATTAGCGTTGCTGTTCAGTTCTGAATTTACAAGATTTGACCGGTCAGAGTTATCACTAGAGTGGTGATGTTATCATTAAGTTTGTTATAATGGTTAAGGTGTGTTATATTGAGGTTATATTAGTATCTAAGATAACTAATCACTGCCCACTGAGGTTAGCAGTGCAGCTGAGCTATTTTAGGAGGAATTAATGAGGGTCCAATGGAAATAAGCCAAGGGGCCCTAATGGAAATAAGCCAAGGGCCCTAATGGAAATAGGTCAAGGGTCCCTAATAGAAATAAGTCAAGGGCCCTAAAGGAAATAAGACAAGGGCCGTAATAGAAATAAGTCACTGTCTGGCTTCTCTGTGTTATCCTGGTGGGTAAATTACACATATATTAAGCTATGTATGATAACTATATTTATGTGTACCTGTACCTAAATAAACTTTCTGTTTATGCTCGATCCAGCAGCCCTTCGTTGATCTTCCTAAAATTCCTCAACTGGTCTGCTTCCTCGACTATTTGACTGCCTCTCTTACCTCTTTAGAATTGCATTAGTCAGTGTTGCAATTTTTATAGCCTGTGACCGGGTTGTGCAGTGAGCAGGTAAAGTTTTGAAGAAAGCTTCAGTGGCATTAAAGAATTTATAAAGCTTCGTATTTGAGGGCTAAAAGTTACTTGAGAACAGTGAGCCTTCTTATGAAGCTCCTCTACACAGTGCGGTTTATTGCAGTTGCGATTGAATAACTGAATCGAAAGTTGACTAATGCATCCTATGGGGCTGGTTCAATGTGCCATTCAATTTTGGATGTTGCTCTGCAGTTGCATTTACAAAATATTGCAAAACAGAGAGGAACTTTATAAGAGAGCTGACTGTATATATAAAGCTAATGTTATATATTTATAAAGTGCTTCCATAACACTAAGGTAAGAGGTGCTTAACTAATCGTATAATGCTCACTGTTCGTTCCCCCTCACATATCAAATTTTGTGTCCACCTGCCCCAAGTAAATGCATGCCATTTTCTGCCTATTCTCCATGGACCTACCAGTGTTTTTTATATTTTAATGCTTAAGTCATTGTTATTATTTTTTTGTATGTTAAAATTGGTCAGTTTGTTTCATCTTAGTAAAATGTTCAGTTCCATTTTTTTATGTGTTTTGTAAAATATATTTAAATATTTTCAGATTAATTTATATTCTGTGGAATTTTGTCTACGTCGCCTCTTATCCGACTCGGCTGCTTGGATTAAATGCCAGATTTACCCCACCTTTCCTTTGTTCTGCCTCTGTTTATCCTCGCTGCTTACTCTTCATAATTCAGTAATTTTTGTTTTTCATTATTTCTTTGCGCAAGGAGCGAAAATAAATGGAACAACGAGGACTTGGTGTTCACTGGACCAAGGTTTCAGAGTCCATTTGTTCTTCCATTCATCTGTTAGTGGTTATTCACTGTGACCTCTCCGGAGTTTTCATAGCAGGAATATTAATTAGCAGTATTTAACCTGCCCCCCCCAAAAACTTACTTTGGAGGCAGATGGACTTTTAGGTTGCTTATAATGTGGTTACATCTTAATGGTGGGGGGAGAGGTGTGCAAGCTGTCCCCTTCATTTACTGTGACAATGTCTGGCAAACTCGCAGTGTGAAGTTTCTTTATGTTTGAGAGGACAGAGTGCATTTTATAAGATGCTTTGATAGCGTTTCATATGCAGAAGTGAAGTAAATTTCAGACTGAGATTAGAACGACTTTCCAGTTCCCAGACATTGTAGCAACGTCCGTTGTGACTTTAGGGACGACCCTCGCTTGTACAGTACTAAATATACCCACTACTAATAGCTTTTAGGTAGCAAAATACAGGCTGTTTTAAAAAGATGGCCCCAACCGTGTAATAAAATGCTTTGAATTTGGGTCAATCTATTTGAAACACCCTTTATAATGGTAACCCCCCCCCCCCCCCACCAATATACACGCCCCCAGATTTGGCAGCTTCTGATTGGCTTGTAGTCGCCCACGTAGAGGAACTCACAGTTTAAGAAAGTGTCTGCGATCACCAGAATAGCGTCAAAATTCGTCTTCCTTTGCCCTGAGTTTCGCCCCAGAGCTCTGGCTGCCTCGTGTATGTCCTAACGACTAGCAACTGTCCTGTTGGAGATGAACAAGCGTAGTTGTGGTTAGCGAATTGTTCTTGAGGCTCGACAGCTCGAAGCAAGCGAGTTCCACCCTTATTACCCCCCGTATAAATGTCAGTATTGCTCCAGAAATAATGCATATGTTACAGCATTTACAGTCAGTTCTCTTATAAAGTTCTATAATATACATTTGGTTCTCTTATAAAGTTCCTCTATATACAGTCAGTTCTCTAATAAGGTTCTTATATATAGTCAGTTCTCTTACAAGGTTCTTCTATATACAGTCAGTTCTCTTGTAAGGTTCTTCTGTATACAATCCTCATATAAAGCTCCTCTATATACAGTCATTTCTCTTATAAAGCTCCTCTATACTTTACGATTTTTTTAAATATAACATAAAAGTCTATAAAAAATTATATCAGCTGATATATTAGTTATATATCTTGTCAGGGGTCTTGATGACAGCCAGGGGTCTTGATGACAGCCAGAGGTCTTGATGACAGCCAGGGGTCTTGATGACAACCAGGGGTCTTGAGAACATCCAGGGGTCTTGATGACAGCTAGGGGTCTTGATGACAGCCAGGGGTCTTGATGACAACCAGGGGTCTTGATGACAGCTAGGGGTCTTGAGGACAGCCAGGGGTCTTGATGACAGCCAGGGATCTTGAAGACAGCCAGGGGTCTTGAGAACATCCAGGGGTCTTGATGACAGCTAGGGGTCTTGATGACAACCAGGGGTCTTGAGAACATCCAGGGGTCTTGATGACAGCTAGGGGTCTTGAGGACAGCCAGGGGTCTTGATGACAGCCAGGGATCTTGAAGACAACCAGGGGTGTTGATGGCAGCCAGGGGTCTTGAAGACAACCAGGGGTCTTGAAGACAACCAGGGGTCTTGATGACAGCCAGGGGTCTGGATGACAGCCAGGGGTCTTGAAGACAGCCAGGGGTCTAGAAGACAGCCAGGGGCCTTGAAGACAATCAGGGGTCTTGAAAACAGCCAGGGGTCTAGAAGACAGCCAGGGGTCTTGAAAACAGCCAGGGGTCTTGAAGACAGTCACTTCTTTTATAAAGGTCCTCTGTATAGTCGTTTCTCTTACAAAGTTCCTCTATGTACAGTCAACTCTCTTATAAAGCTCTTGTATACACAGTGAACTCTCATATAAACCTCCTCTGTATACAGTCAACTCTCATATAAAGCTCCTCTATATACAGTCAACTCTCTTATAAAGCTCCTCTAAATACAGTCAACTCTCATATAAAGCTCCTCTATATACAGTCAACTCTCATATAAAGCTCCTCTATATACAGTCAACTCTCATATAAAGCTCCTCTATATACAGTCAACTCTCATATAAACCTCCTCTGTATACAGTCAACTCTCATATAAAGCTCCTCTATATACAGTCAACTCTCTTATAAAGCTCCTCTAAATACAGTCAACTCTCATATAAAGCTCCTCTATATACAGTCAACTCTCATATAAAGCTCCTCTATATACAGTCAACTCTCATATAAAGCTCCTCTATATACAGTCAACTCTCATATAAAGCTCCTCTATATACAGTCAACTCTCATATAAAGCTCCTCTATATACAGTCAACTCTCATATAAAGCTCCTCTATATACAGTCAACTCTCATATAAAGCTCCTCTATATACAGGCAACTTATATTTTAAGCTCCTGAATATACAATAAATACTCCTATAAAGTGCCACTGTATACAGTAAATTCTCTTGTGTTTGTTGTACTCGTGGGTGTAAAGTACATGGTGTACTTGTACTCTATAGTAATGTACTAGATCTAGACTCAAGTATTTTAGAATTCTCATGACTAGTTTGTTAGAAAAACATCTGCTTAATAGTCTTTTATGAATGTTGTGTTGTGTTAGAACATAATTAGAAATACAGTTGTGTTGTAGGACTTCTGTAACATTTTGTGTTGTGTGTGTGTGTGTGTGTGTGTGTGTGTGTGTGTGTGTGTGTGTGTGTGTGTGTGTGTGTGTGTGTGTGTGTGTGTGTGTGTGTGTGTGTGTGTGTGTGTGTGTATGTATGTGAGATGTGTGTGTGAATATGTGAGTCTTTTGTGTGTGTGAGCAGGACTGGATTTAGGGGAGGGGCCCCAGGACCTTGGCCCCCACCAGAAGGGGCCCCCACCAAATGATGAAAAATATTATGACACACATTATACTGAGAATTGAATAGATTACAAAAAGAGAAAATGTAGGCAAGAGTTTGAATTGTGGTGGGATTGTCATGTTGAGTCATCTAATCACTAGTGTTACATCATCAGTGCGAGTGCATCGTCAGCTGCATGACACGAGGATGACTCACAGCACATCATCATCCTAGGTGTGCAGGGCGCTGCAGTATGTGGTTGACATTTTCCCAAATGTTGAAGATGCATTGAAAATGTACCTTGTAATGTTGGTAAGCAGTTGCAGGCAGAACATTCCTTTTCAAAACTTAAACTTATTGAGAACCGGCTACGAATGAGCAACTTATTGAGAACCGGCTACGAATGAGCAACTTGTTGAGAACCGGCTACGAATGAGCATGAAGCATAGAATCTGACATCCTGCACTCATTGGATTTTGATGGAGTCATCAGAGACTTTTTTATCAGAAAAGCACAGAATGTACCGGGCTTATAATATTTTATCTGATATTTTATCCGATTGAAGATAACTCCTCATAAGCCTGTAGATTACTTTTAAGTTACACTTGCAAATGAACCGAAAGGCTGCTAAAATACTATGAATCCAATTTATTGTTTCATTTCTTCATCTTAATTGGATGGTACGTATATTGAGAGTGGCAAAAGTTTTCCAAGCAGAAACTTATAATGTCTTTTAACCATTAGAGTTAAACCTTTTTAATGCAAGGGCCCCCACCAAACTGGGGCCTGGGCCTGCATCACCTAAATCCAACACTGCATGTGAGTCTTCTGTGTGTGTGTGCATATGTGAGTCTTGTGTGTGTGTGTGTGTGAGTCTTGTGTATGTGTGTTGTGTGTATGTGTTTATATGTATGTTGTGTGTATGTGTTTATATGCATGTTGTATGTGTTTATGTGTGTATGTGTGCATATGTGTGTCTTATGGGTGTGTGTGTGTTGAGTGAAGGATGGTGCTGAGTGTTCCATATATCGGGAAGGTACTGAGTGCTCCTTATATCAGGGGAAGGTGCTAGGTGTTCCATATATCAGGGGAAGGTGCTAGGTGTTCCATATATCAGGTGAAGGTGCTAGGTGTTCCATATATCAGGTGAAGGTGCTAAGTGTTCCATATATCAGAGAAGGTGCTAAATATTCCATATATCAGGTGAAGGTACTAAGTGTTCCATATATCAGGTGAAGGTGCTAAGTGTTCCATATATCAGGTGAAGGTGCTAGGTGTTCCCTACATCAAAGGAAGGTGCTAAGTGTTCCATATATCAGGTGAAGGTGTTAAGTGTTCCATATATCAGGGAAGGTGCTAAATATTCCATATATCAGGTGAAGGTACTAAGTGCTCCATATATCAGGTGAAGGTGCTAAATGTTCTATATGTCAGGTGAAGGTGCTAATTGTTCCATATATCAAGTTAAGGTGCTAAGTGTTCCATATAACAGGTGAAGGTGCTAGGTATTCCATATATCAGGTGAAGGTACTAAGTGTTCCATATATCAGGTGAAAGTGATAAGTGTTTTATATATCAGAGGAAGATGCTAAGTGTTCCTTATATCAGGGGAGGGGAAGGGGCTAGTTACTAAATACATTGCTCATTTGCCTTCTATATAATAATATCTTTATTTACTACAAGTACATGGCAAGACAGTGATGGAGTGAATGATGGTGAAAGTTTTTCTTTTTCGGGCCACCCTGCCTTGGTGGGAATCGGCCAGTGTGATAATAAAAAAAATAAGTACATGTACAAGGTATACAGTCCTAGCTGACAACAATGACATACTACTATATAGAAACTCCCTTGTTATGCTCTGCATTTCGGGCAAATTAGGTCAGTGTCCCGGGATGCGACCCACACCAGTCCACTAACACCCAGGTACCCATTTTACTGATGGGGAACATAGACAACAGGTGGAAAGAAACACGTCCAATGTTTCTACTCTGGCTGGGAATCGAACCCAGGCCCTCGCCGTGTGAAGCGAGAGCGTTAACCACCAGGCCACCAGATATAACAGACAGTTTATTATACAGGTTAATATTCAAAGCATTCTATAACAGACATCAGATATAACAGTGTCCATTATATAGGAGGTTCATGTATTAAACTTTCTATATAAGTGACTTCTGATATAACAAAGTCCATTATATAAGTCT
This sequence comes from Cherax quadricarinatus, assembly GCF_038502225.1. Lineage (NCBI taxonomy): Eukaryota > Metazoa > Arthropoda > Malacostraca > Decapoda > Parastacidae > Cherax > Cherax quadricarinatus. Next base: position 10,831,010 of record NC_091384.1, on the reverse strand, counting down.
ATACATTAAGCCTTCACTTTAACATACTTCTGATATAATGGACAACGTACAATGAGTCTGACTTTACTTTTAACTCATTTATTACAAATCTTTAATGCAATATGACAATAAAATGTGTGTGTTTATAGTCAAGTCTCTTATAAAAGCTATTCTATTTAATGCAATTGTTTTTCCTTGTGCAATTGAAAGTTAAGACACATGTGCAACATCTGGGTATCTTTATTGTAGACGTTTCGCCCTCCAGTGGCTTTATCAATACAAATTCTAGGACATAATTAGAACACAGTAGAACTATATACAAAAGACCATGCCCTCGTCTGCTACATGTCCCTATCCACTGACACCTATATAAACGCCAGTCTCCTGGCCTTTGCTCCAGATTCTCCACCACCACGATGCTCTCAACACCAACTCCAAGGCTGAGGGACTGATTACCTCATCTTTTGAATATAGTTCTACTGTCTTCTAATTATGTCCTAGAATCTGTATTGATAAAGCCACTGGTTGGTGAAACGTCTACAATAAAGATACCCAGATGTTGCACATGTGTCTTAACTTTCATCTTGTCGGTATTTTATACCTTTCTTGCATACCTTGTGCAACTGCAAAAAGTTCCTCCAGAAATGAATAGCATGTACTGTGAAGGCCCTGTCATGTGCTATTTAATTTTGGATTCAGTTTTTTAATCGTATTTACAAAAAGATGGTAAGATGGTAGATAGATCTTAAATTTTCTAACCAACAGAACACAAAGAATAATAATAAACAGAGTAAAGTCAGCAGCAGCTACAGTGAAAAGCTCTGTTCCACAAGGTACAGTACTCACAGTGAAAAGCACTGTTCCACAAGGTACAGTACTCACAGTGAAAAGCTCTGTTCCACAAGGTACAGTATTCACAGTGAAAAGTTCTGTTCCACAAGGTTCAGTACTCACAGTGAAAAGCACTGTTCCACAAGGTACAGTACTCACAGTGAAAAGCACTGTTCCACAAGGTACAGTACTCACTGTGAAAAGTTCTTTTCCACAAGGTACAGTACTCATAGTGAAAAGCTCTGTTCCACAAGGTACAGTATTCACAGTGAAAAGTTCTGTTCCACAAGGTTCAGTACTCACAGTGAAAAGCACTGTTTCACAAGGTACAGTACTCACAGTGAAAAGCACTGTTCCACAAGGTACAGTACTCACAGTGAAAAGCACTGTTCCACAAGGTACAGTACTCACAGTGAAAAGCACTGTTCCACAAGGTACAGTACTCACAGTGAAAAGCACTGTTCCATAAGGTACAGTACTCACAATGAAAAGCACTGTTCCACAAAGTACAGTACTCACAGTGAAAAGTTCTTTTCCACAAGGTATAGTACTCATAGTGAAAAGCACTGTTCCACAAGGTACAGAATTCACTCCCATCCTGTTCCTCATCATCATATCTGACATAGAGATGTAAACTACAGCACCTTGTCCTCCTTAGCTGATGATACTAGAATTTGCATGACAGTGTTATCTATTGACCCTTTGACTGTCGCAAGCCCCTTTCTGAAACTGTCATTCTATGTCGCAAAATTTTTGGAAAAAAAAAATTATTTTTTCTTATGAAATGATAGAGAATCTTTTAACAGTGGTAATGACACCAAATGTACGAAATTTGGTCGAAAACTCATGGAATTACGCTCCTGCGAAGTTAGCAGTCTCAGCAACATACAGTGGACCCTCGACTAACGCTATTAATCCGTTCCTGAGAGCTCATCGTTAGTCAAAATAATCATTAGTCAAGTTAATTTTCCCCATAAGAAATAATGGAAATCAAATTAATCCGTGCAAGATACCCAAAAGTATTGAAAAAAAAAATTTTTAACACATGAAATATTAATTTTAATACACACAAACTGAAGAAGACATGCACAGTTACATGACACTTACCTTTATTGAAGATCTGGTGATGACTGATGGGATGGGAAGAGGGGAGTGTGTTGATGGTCTTAGTGTTTAGAAGGGGAATCCCCTTCCATTAGGACTTGAGGTGGCAAGTCCTTTTTTGGGGTTACTTCCCTTCTTTTAATGCCACTTGGACCAGCTTGAGAGTCACTGGACCTCTGTCGCACAACATATCTGCCCATAGAGGCCTGTACCTCCCATTCCTTTATGACATTTCTAACGTGTTTCACAACATTGTCAGTGTCACCATTAAACACTTGTTCAGGTTTCAGTCCTTCACTGTCTATGTACTCCTTGAATTCCTGCACATATTTTTCAGCTGCTTTTTGGTCCAAACTGGCAGCCTCACCATGCCTTATCACACTATGTATGCCACTACGATTCTTAAATCTCTCAAACCAACCTTTGTTGGCCTTAAATTCACTCACATCACCACTAGTTGCTGGCATTTTTCTAATTAAATCGTCATGCAACTTCCTAGCCTTTTCACATATGATCGCTTGAGAGATGCTATCTCCTGCTATCTGTTTTTTGTTTATCCATACCAATAACAGTCTCTCAACATCTTCTATCACTTGCAATCTCAGTTTCGAAAACATAGTTACACCTTTGGCAAGAACAGCTTCCTTGATTGCCGTTTTCTTGGCCACAATAGTAGCGATGGTTGATTGGGGTTTTGTGTACAGCCTGGCCAGCTCTGAGACATGCACTCCACTTTCATACTTAGCAATGATCTCTTTCTTCATATCCATAGTAATTCTCACCCTTTTTGCTGTAGGGTTGGCACTAGAAACTTTCTTGGGGCCCATGGTGACTTATTTCGCAGGTGCAATCACTAAAAAGGCTGTGATAATATGAAATGTTCCGATTGTATGCTGGAAGCGACCGCGGTGGCTGGCTGGCTTGTAAACACTGGCCAGAAGTGGACGCGTCTCAGACGGAAGGAATAGTGTTGGTCGAGTTTTTTAGCGCTAATCGAGGCAAAATTTTTGCGATAAAATGTATCGCTAGTAGATTTATCGTTAATTGATGCCATCGCTGGTCGAGGGTCCACTGTATATGGATTGGCAATTTTGCCGACTTTGAGCCCTGTTTTTGGCCAATTCCGTTGTTCCTGTTGACCAGACTCATAGCTATTTCTTTAGAACTCCATTTTTTCTATCAGTTGAGTACAAGAAGCCGCCCATTTACTGATTTGAACTACTCAATAAAGTGGTCAGAAATTGGCAATTTGGCCAATTTCACGCAAATTAAAAAAGATGCCAATTTAAAAATAGGGTCCAGAATAAACAATCTAGACATTCTTGGCACTAAATTAACATATCCTCTGTTTGCATCTCTAGGCCCCTCTTACATTACTATTGCTTTCCATTTTGAGTTTTTATTCATACAAAAAATACAAAATTTACTGTTATGCAGACTACTGCTTTATTGTAAAAATGGTATAAATAATATCAGTGCACTAGTGAAAGAATATTAGACTCCCCAGTTGACATGTATTGGACGTGTGATATGATTTGCTTACTCCTGAACATTAGTAAAAATCGAACATTTCCGTTACTTTGAGCTCAATTTCACAGTCGTTTTCATCGTGAAACTAATCAAAATCATCCCTATTTCTGTAATATGTTTTCTATTTTATCATGTGAGACCATGAAAGCGAGAATACAACGATAAATACTATACAAAAATACACCTCAAAGTTGGCGTTTTAATCCAAAAACACTCAGTTTTTTTCTCATTATGCACTGCATGCTGCAGGATTTTTTTTTATGTAGTGCACACTGACCACACAGACCCATTCTCTCACATGTGAGCCTACCAGCTTTCTCCTGCTTGATTTGAAGCTGCTAGAATTTATATGTATTAATATATCCGAAACACTGGCTCGTAAGACGTATGTACACGACCAAAACAGTCAAAAGGTTAAGGACACCATAAATCTCAAAGCTAATATAAACCAAGTCTTCCAATGGACCACGGAAAACAATACGAAGTTCAATAAGGACAAATTTCATTTACTCGGTTTTGAAAAACATATGGAAATAATAGCTAGATCACTGAATGAAACAAATTGTAACAACACAGTAGAGCAGAAAACTAATGTGAAGGGAGTGATAATGTTAGAGGATTTCACCTTCAAAGATCACAACAATGTCTCTACCACATATGCTAGGAAAATTATAGGATGGATAATGAGAACGTTCAAAACGAGAGATGCCAAGCCAATGATGATCCTCTTTAAATCACTTATTCTCTCTAGGCTGGAGTACTGCTGTGCACTAACTGCCCCTTGCAAGGCAGGCAAAATTGCAGATCTAGAAAATACAGTAGTCTCCCCCCCCCCCCCCGTCCCCCATATCTACAGGTGATACGTTCCAAGATCTGCCACAGATACCCAAAACTGTGGATAGTAGTGAACCTTATACACCTACCATCCGACTTACGACCTGCTCGACATATGACCATTCGACTTACGACCTTGTTTTCTATGCCAAATTTATGGGAAATAAACAACTGTTTGTGTTGTACACAGTGTTTATCATAAACCTTACAGTATAAAATGCAGTACTAACAGCATAAAAAGTAAAATAAAAAATGAAATACCAAAATAAAACAATAAAATAAAGTTATTACAAAAATGTAATGTTGATATTCAGTAGTAAAGTTCAACTTACGTCCGTTTCGACTTATGACCGGTTTCTCGGAACTGAACTTGGTCGTAATTCGGATGGTACCTGTATGTAAGTCACTTTTCTTTTACATACATACATATGAAAAAGTTTAATAAATTAGGCACATTAAGTGGATAATTTGCACTTATTCACTGATAGGAAGCACTAAACAGCTTCTCTTAGGCTTCGAAGAACTGTCACCATCACTACTTTTGTGACCTAGGTCCATTATTAAATGTAATAAGAGTTATATTCGGGACACGGTAAACCATGGACAACTGAAGTCGCAGAAACTAAATCCTTGGAAATGGGGGATCCGACTTCATACAGTGAACTTTTATTGCTTGCATGAGAATAATAAAGCATCTCAAACACTGGGACCATTTGAAGTCCCTTGACCTGTACTCTGTGGAACACAGGTGAGAAAGATACATCATAATAAACATTTTGAAAATCCTAGAGGGACTATTCCCAAATTTTGCACAAAGAAATCACTCCCTATGAAAGCAAAAAACCTGGCAGGCAGTACATCCCCTCAATGAAAAGCATGGGTACCATGAGTACACTAAGAGATAACACAATAAGTATCAGGGGTCTAAGACTGTTCAACTGCCTCCCAACATATATAAGGGGAATTACCAGTAGACACCTGGCTGTCTTCCAGAGGGAGCTGCACACACACACACACATAAAGTCAGTACCTGACCAGCCAGACTGCAGTTTGTACAATGCATCATGTGCTGCAGCAGCAACAGCCTGGTTGATCAGGCCTTGATCCACTCTGAATTCATTGACCCCTGGAACACCCTCCAGGTATACTCCACATAGCTAGATATAGTGGAGCTTTATAAGAGCTGACTGTATATAGAGGAGCTTTATAAGAGAACTGTGTATGAAGGAACTGAATAAGATAACTGACTGTATATAGAGGAGCTTTATAAGAACTGACTGTATATAGAGGAGCTTTATAAGAGAACTGTGTATGAAGGAACTGAATAAGATAACTGACTGTATATAGAGGAGCTTTATAAGAACTGACTGTATATAGAGGAGCTTTATAAGAACTGACTGTATATAGAGGAGCTTTATAAGAGAACTAACTGTATATATTCAAATTCAATTCTATATTTATTTACTAAACTAATAATGTACTTATATGCAATAAAATATTGTTAGTGACAAAATACGGCCTCTCCTCACTTAATGATGGAGTTCTGTTTTAAGACCACATCACGAAACAAATTCGTCACTAAGTGAGGAGCATACTATAATGGTAGTGGGTTCGTGTCAACCATCTTTGATATTGTTTTAATGTCACCTTTAATTGCACCATTTATAGCATTTCTGGTATATTTTTAAATGTTTATACAGTAATGTTCTGTATATTGTAATAAACAGAATAGAGGAAATTATTTAGGTATGAATGCTGGTCAGAGAGCCTGTCTTAAGTCCGAGTCGTCGGTAAACGAGTACGTCGCTAAGTGAGGAGAGGCTGCAAAGTAACTAAATTGCTATGTATTTCAGGCAGACTAATTCTAATGCTTCAAAGAGACTGTTAAGTAGGATTTCTTACACAGTTAACTACTGTTATGTGGACAATAAAAAACGTTCATGAACAATTATACAGTTACAAAAGTCTGGTTTGTTGTTCCAAATTGGCTAAGTGATCTTCAGATTTATATCTCTACCGAGATACTGTAGAGATACAGTGATTAACTGTAGAGATACAGTGATTAACTGTAGAGATACAGTGATTAACTGTAGAGATACAGTGATTAACTGTAGAGATACAGTGATTAACTGTAGAGATACAGTGATTAACTGTAGAGATACAGTGATTAACTGTAGAGATACAGTGATTAACTGTAGAGATACAGTGATTAACTGTTGAGATACAGTGATTAATTGTAGAGATACAGTGATTAACTGTAGAGATACAGTGATTAACTGTAGAGATACAGTGATTAACTGTTGAGATACAGTGATTAATTGTAGAGATACAGTGATTAACTGTAGAGATACAGTGAGTAACTGTAGAGATACAGTGATTAACTGTAGAGATACAGTGATTAACTGTAGAGATACAGTGAGTAACTGTAGAGATACAGTGATTAACTGTAAAGATACAGTGATTAACTGTTGAGATACAGTGATTAATTGTAGAGATACAGTGATTAACTGTAGAGATACAGTGATTAACTGTAGAGATACAATGAGTAACTGTAGATACAGTGAGTAACTGTAGAGATACAGGAAGAGTTGAAGAAGAACAGTGACACAGTTGAACGAAGACTGGAAGAACAGTGACACAGTTGAAGGAAGACTGGAAGAACAGTGACACAGTTGATGGAAAACTGGAAGAACAGTGACACAGTTGATGGAAGACTGGAAGAACAGTGACACAGTTGATGGAAGACTGGAAGAACAGTGACACAGTTGATGGAAGACTGGAAAAACAGTGACACAGTTGAAGGAAGACTGGAAGAACAGTGACACAGTTGATGGAAGACTGGAAAAACAGTGACACAGTTGAAGGAAGACTGGAAAAACAGTGACACAGTTGAAGGAAGACTGGAAGAACAGTGACACAGTTGATGGAAGACTGGAAAAACAGTGACACAGTTGAAGGAAGACTGGAAGAACAGTGACACAGTTGAAGGAAGACTGGAAAAACAGTGACACAGTTGAAGGAAGACTGGAAGAACAGTGACACAGTTGAAGGAAGACTGGAAGAACAGGGATACAGCTGAAGGAAGACTAGAAGAACAGTGACACAGTTGAAGGAAGACTGGAAGAACAGTGACACAGTTGATGGACTGAAAGAACAGTGACACAGTTGAGGGAAGACTGGAAGAACAGTGACAAAGTTGATGGAAGACTGGAAGAACAGTGACAAAGTTGATGGAAGACTGGAAAAACAGTGACACAGTTGAAGGAAGACTGGAAGAACAGTGACACAGTTGAAGGAAGACTGGAAGAACAGGGATACAGCTGAAGGAAGACTAGAAGAACAGTGACACAGTTGAAGGAAGACTGGAAGAACAGTGACACAGTTGAAGGAAGACCGGAAGAACAGGGATACAGCTGAAGGAAGACTGGAAGAACAGTGACACAGTTGAAGGAAGACTGGAAGAACAGTGACACAGTTGAAGGAAGACTGGAAGAACAGGGATACAGCTGAAGGAAGACTAGAAGAACAGTGACACAGTTGAAGGAAGACTAGAAGAACAGTGACACAGTTGACGGAAGACTGGAAGAACAGTGACACAGTTCATGGAAGACTGGAAAAACAGTGACACAGTTGATGGAAGACTGGAAAAACAGTGACACAGTTGATGAAAGACTGGAATAACAGTAATACAGTTGATGGAAGACTGGAAGAAAAGGGACACAGCTGATGGAAGACTGGAAGAAAAGAGACACAGTTGATGGAAGACTGGAAGAAAAGGAATGGAGTTAATTGAGTTGGTTTTACTTCACATAAAGTATTGTTGTTTCAATTATATTAGGGAGATGAGGTGTTTTTTAACAACTTTGAATCAACTGACAGACAGGAGACCTCTCAATACTTCAGGCAGTGAAGTCCAGATCTTTGGGCCAGTTATGTACACTGACCTTTGGGCCAGTTATATATACTGATCTTTGGACCAGTTATGTACACTGATCTTTGGACCAGTCTTACACTGAACTTTGGACCAGTCTTACACTGATCTTTGGATCAGTTATGTACACTGATCTTTGGACCAGTTATGTACAATGATCTTTGGACCAGTTATGTACACTGATCTTTGGACCAGTTATGTACACTGATCTTTAGACCAGTTATGTACACTGATCTTTGGATTAGTTATGTACACTGATCTTTGGACCAGTTATGCACACTGATCTTTGGATTAGTTATGTACACTGATCTTTGGACTAGTTATGCACACTGATCCAAAGTGTGTTGTCTAACACTGGAGTGAGGCAGTGTGTTGTCTGACACTGGAGTGAGGCAGTGTGTTGTTTGACATTGGAATGTGGCAGTGTGTTGTCTGACACTGGAGTGAGGCAGTGTGTTGTTTGACACTGGAGTGAGGCAGTGTGTTGTCTGACACTGGAGTGAGGCAGTGTGTTGTTTGACACTGGAGTGAGGCAGTGTGTTGTCTGACACTGGAGTGAGGCAGTGTGTTGTCTGACACTGGAGTGAGGCAGTGTGTTGTCTGACACTGGAGTGAGGCAGTGTGTTGTCTGACACTAGAGTGTGCAGTGTGTTGTCTGACATTGGAATGTGGCAGTGTGTTGTCTGACACTGGAGTGAGGCAGTGTGTTGTCTGACACTGGAGTGAGGCAGTGTGTTGTCTGACATTGGAATGTGGCAGTGTGTTGTCTGACACTGGAGTGAGGCAGTGTGTTGTCTGACATTGGAATGTGGCAGTGTGTTGTCTGACACTGGAGTGAGGCAGTGTGTTGTCTGACATTGGAATATGGCAATGTGTTGTCTGACACTAGAGTGTGCAGTGTGTTGTCTGACACTGGAGTGAGGCAATGTGGTGTCCATCACTGGACTGTGGCAGTGTGTTGTCTGACACTGGACTGTGGCAGTGTCATCTGACACTGGAGTAAGGCAGTGTGTTGTCTGACACTGGAGTGAGGCAGTGTGTTGTCTAACACTAGAGTGAGGCAGTGTGTTGTCTGACACTGGAATGAAGAGTGTCACGAAAAGGAGCTGGATTTGAGTTAGACATGACAAGTCGTGCCATCTCTGATGTGGATATCAGTCACTTCTCTTATAAAGCTTCTCTATATGCAGTCAGCTCTCTTATAAAGCTCCTCTATATGCAGTCAGCTCTTATAAATCTCTCTAGGGCAGTTCAGTTTTTGTAAGTGCAGTTGAAAATGGTATGGTAAGCTCTTTAGAGAGCTGTATATAGAGAGCTTTTTTTTGGCGAAAGCGTCTGAAAAGTAAATGCAAAATTGAATACCACATTAGAGGCCTTCATAGTACCTTCTGTTCAAATTTAAATTCATATTTTTCTGTTTCACTTACAACAAGTCACACTATATAGAAGAACTTTATAATTTAGCTGACTACATATAGAAAGCTTTATAAGGTAGCAACTGTATATAGAGGATCTTTATAAGAGAACTGACTGTATACAGAGGAGCTTTATAAAAAAAATTATACCACATCAGGAGAAAAAACAGAGGAATATCTAACATTTGAGCACCTCTTTTGTAGGAATTTTTCGATAGCCTGTGGCTTCGTCAGTCCATATGAGATAAACAGTGGAAGATGAGGAGGAGACTGAGGTAATCAGTCCCTCAAGCCTGATGGACTGACCACATCAACTCCAAACTGAGGGACTAATTACCTCAAACTCTTTATCTTATACCATTCTTCTCTGTACTGGACTAAGGAATCCACTGGCTGGCAAGACATTTCCAGAGTGAATATACCCAGATGTTGCACAAGTGTTGCAGTTTATCATCTTGTGGGTTTTTAAACCATTTATGCAGAGTATCAGGAATTATTTCCTTGTATGTTAATTTTTGAAGGGGTGGAGGGGTAAGCCAGCGGAAGGTCTCGGTCAGATGACCCAAAGATGCAGTGGTGGGTCATCATGTGACTAAGACCACCATCAGGAAACACTTGTCCTGTTTCCTGACCAGTCTTACCTAACCTAACCTAATCTTACCTATCCTAACGTAATGTAACCTAACCAAACCTAACCTAATGTCATGTAACCTAACCTAATCTAATGCCATGTAACCTAGCCTAATCTAACCTAACCTAATTTAACCTAACATAACCTAAGCTAACGTAACCTAATCTAACCTAACGTTATGTAACCTAACCTAGTCTAACCTAACTTAACCTTACAAAGTTTTGTGAATTAACTGCCAATAAGCACACAGTGTGTGTCATAAACACGTCCATCCCAGGTCTTCAGTTCTTGCTCATAGAGGTCATTTGCAGGTATACATGGATGATATTTTGACACCTTTGACCGTAGTTTGTTAAGCGTTTGGTTCACTCTCCAGGAATTATCTGTTGTTTTATTAATTTCAATATATATGTATTTATCCTTCATCAAGAACACAGGTATTGAAGTTCCTCAATGCATAAGTTTTCAAACTTTCCCCTCCCCCCCCCCATTTGAATTAGAATTAGCTCAAACTGAAGTTTGACAAAATTTTCTGTACTCAAAATTTAGAGATAATAGCCATGAATGTGTTTTCAAATTATTTTGGGGGGTCACTTTGCCTAGGTGGGAGGTGACCAATATGTTAAATAAATAAATAAATAAATAAATAAATAAATAATTATATATATATATATATATATATATATATATATATATATATATATATATATATTAGTCAGTAATAAACAACTATCCATTGCTACGTTAATATGTATTGTTTGTGCCAAATATAAGAAGAAATTTGTAAGTTAATGTGTTTGAATTTATAGGTTAATTAGAGCAAATGCAGTATGGCAAAAGTTGCAGTAATGAAACAATTTGTTGCAAATATCAGTCAGCATATTATCTGATACTGAGTCAGTTAGCAATATTCATTAATGTATCTTATTAAGATAAGTCAGTGAGCTTGCTTAAGAGGACGGGAGATCTGTTGCTTGAGTACAGACTGCCCTTGTGTTGCTTGAGTACAGACTGCCCTTGTGTTGCTCGAGTACAGACCGCCCTTGTGTTGGTTCCTGGAAGGTGGTATCATTATTATCGCCACAAAGCCTATGGTTGGCAGGCTCTGGCTAAAGCCCTCTTTCTTGTTACTTCCTCTCACTTGCCGTCTGATGTTGGTTGTCGTGAGACCCGAGACAAGCGAGCTGATGTGACCCCCCAATGGCCCATGATTCACCTCACCTTCGCTAACTTAGGTAATTTTTGTTCAAGAATTTCCACCAAGAAGCCGACATTCTGGGATAGTAACTACACCTGATACTGACTTCTTTTTTTTTTCCCTTTTATTTACCTCATTTATTTTTTATGATATAGTGAAACATGTGAAACATCTTTGTGTCAACGTCTTTTGCATTCCTGGAAGAACTGATCAGATATTCTGCAACAGACTAACATGCTATTCTCTCACAGTAACAAATCAGTTTTTTATAAACCATCACTAAACTAATTTGTGGGTGTAAAACTATTATGAGATTATCCCCTATACATATTCATCCTATATATAAAATTCATCGCTTCATTCATTGTTTCTACCCATATTTAGTTATCAGTTAGTTGCCCCAACATGTCGGTAAACCCTTGGATTCCTTTGCTTGTGATCCATAATTTACTGTATTGTCAGTAGTTGAGCATGTGGATGATTGGAGTGTCACGTGTGAGGCCAAGGAAATGGTTCATGCCAGTGCCTGTTGCCATTACAAGCTTGAGGTTGTAGTTATAAATTATAGCCGATGGTCGTTAGTGATCACTAATACATGTGTTGTATTTGCAGATCCATAAAACTGTAGCCACGTCGCCCATCCAGGACGGTGCTCAAGACAGACGCCCAGGACACCATCAAGTCCACCCCCCTAGTCAAAGTCCTAGCAGCAAGGCAGCTCAAGCAGGACCTCAGGCCACTGTGGCTGCAGCTGCGGCTGCGGCTGCGGCAGCAACAGTTGTACAATCCCAAAAAGGTGGTTCTCATGTGCGCTTCTTGGCTGACTACCGATCGGCCAATTTGGAAAAGCAGCGGGCAGATCAAGAAAGCTCCGAATCTGAAACGGAAAACACTACAAATGACGAGGAAGCTCATACAACAGAAAAGTTCCTCCTGCTCACTGATCAACTCTCAGTTGACACCAAAAAACACCTCTCCATTAAGGACATTGGAGTAATCCTCGACCGGCTATCTTCCAAAATAGTTGACGTAGAGAAACTAGATCGCGAAGCCGAGGAAGAAGATTGTTTTAACTGGACAATCAAAGCCACAATCCGAGGCGACACGCTGAGAGAACTTGGTGTGGTTTATAATGGTCACTATTATTCTATTAGTGAACACCCAGGCTATGGACAGAAGAAGGAGGAAGAAGAGGAGGAGGAGGAATCAGCAGATGCTAAGCAGGAAGAAAAGGAACCCGTCTGACTCTCTAAACTATGTTCAATGGACAAACTTATTATTTTGGTTCATTGTTGACAAAGCCAGGCTTAGGAATGCAGTAAATCGACAAAAATATTTTTGTTACTTGTCGAAGGAGAGTAACACTGTTAAGAGAAAACAGGTTAGAAGTGTTACGTGCAGAACGAAAAAGGAACGATTAGAACAGTCTTGTGAATGAGTGGAAGGTTTCAAGACTTCCCTCACTTACAAAAAGAGAGGCAAACCACCCTGGGATGTCTGCAGCAGTGCCGCAACAGCCGCAAGTCCTGTGTTCATTTCTAGTGTACATAAATGGGAGGAGGCGCTGCTACTATTGATGCCGCGTGACAGGTGCTGGCTGTCCCCCCAGTGTCCTGCCAGGTGAGACATATCTCTCATCATGTTAGATGTAACTAATTCAACATTTTATTGTGGAAATGTTTTACTTTCCAGGAGTTTTGTCAAGCCATTACAAACATTACAAGGACACAGAGGATGTATATATAGGTACCATGTGAAGTGAAACATAGATAAAGATAAAGATTTTATTCTTTGTAAAGGTTACAATGTGTAATTACAATTTAGGTTTGCTAAGTACAAAGAAAGTCACTATTATGCTGGGGCATTTTGGGCAGACTAATCCTAATACATAATAACTAAAGTGGAACCCTGAGTTTCGGCCACCCCGAGTATCAACCGCTTCGAGTTTCGACCGCTTTTTTGGGCTAAATTTTATCCCGAGTTTTGGCTATTGCCCCGTGTTTCGGCCAGCATACCAAACCTGTCCGCCTGCCCATGCCTGTGTGCCTCCCCGCACAGGCGTCGTGAACCAGTCTAGCTTTGTTTATCCTTGAGTGAACATTACCCTGCATGCTCATCCAAACATTTCACAATAAATTCATTGTGTTTAGTGCTTGTTTATTGATTGTGACTGTAAAATAAACCACCATGAGCCCAAAGAAACTTCATAGTGGGAGTGAGACAGTGGTTGAGGCAGTGGCTGAGGCAGTGGTTGAGGCAGTGGTGGAGGCAGTTGAGGCAGTGGTTGAGGCAGTGGTGGAGGCAGTGGTGGAGGCAGTGGTGGAGGCAGTGGTGGAGGCAGTGGTTGAGGCAGTGGTTGAGGCGGTGGTTGAGGTGGTGGGTGAGGCAGTGGTGGAGGCAGTGGTGGAGGCAGTGGTTGAGGCAGTGGTTGAGGCAGTGGTTGAGGCAGTGGTTGAGGCAGTGGTTGAGACAGTGGTTGAGGCGGTGGTTGAGGCAGTGGTGGAGGCAGTGGTGGAGGCAGTGGTTGAGGCAGTGGTGGAGGCAGTGGTTGAGGCAGTGGTGGAGGCAGTGGTTGAGGCAGTGGTTGAGGCAGTGGTGGAGGCAGTGGCTGAGGCAATAATAAGTCCTCCCTCTCTCCTCCTCCCTATCTTCCAGATGCAAACAAGAGTCTTCAATAAAGGTACGTAAATGTTTATTTAAATGTTTATTTAAATGTTTATTTATGTATTGTATTACTCATTTAATACTACAGTGGACCCCTGCCTTACAATATTAATCCATTCCTGAGAGCTCATCGTATGCCGAAATTATTGTAAGGCGAATTAATTTTCCCCATAAGAAATAATGGAAATCAAATTAATCCATGTAAGACACCCCAAAGTATGAAAAAAATTTTTTTTTACCACATGAAATATTAAGTTTAATACAGACAAACTGAAGAAGACATGCACAATTAATACTCTACTAAGAATAGAATACATGACACTTACCTTTATTGAAGATCTGATGATGATTGATGGGATGGGAGGAGGGGAGAGTGTGGAAGTTGTTATTGTTCAGAAAAAGAATCCCCTTCCATTAGGACTCTAGGTAGCAAGTCGTTTTCCGGGGTTACTTCCCTTCTTTCAATGCCACTAGGACCAGCTTGAGAGTCACTGGACCTCTGTCGTGCAGCATATCTGTCCATAGAGCTCTGTACCTCCCGTTCCTTTAAGACTTTCCTAAAATGGGCCACAACATTGTCATTGTACAAGTTGCCAACACGGCTTGCAGTAGCTGTGTCAGGGTGATTTTCATCCGTAAAGGTTTGCAGTTCAACCCACTTTGCACACATTTCCTTAATCTCTTTTTTCAATTCCATACTAATTCTCGCCCTTTTTACCACAGGGATGGCACTAGAAGCTTTCTTGGGGTCCAGGGTGACTTATTTTGCAGTTACAAGCACTAAAAACACTGGGATAATGTGAAATGTACCGAATGTATGCGTAGATGCAACCGCACTGGTGGCTTGTAAACACTGGTGCTGAGGCCACGCATGGGACACGTCCCGGACGAATCATGTGAGGCGAGTTTTTTAGCAATAGGCGAGGCAAAATTTTTGCATTCAAATGTATCGTATGGTGGATTTAACATAACCCGATGCCATCGTAAGGTGGGGGTCCACTGTATGTGCATGTTTTAAGTACTATTTGTATGTTAAACTATACAGGTGTCCCTCAACATTCGTGAGGGTTAGGGGATCAAGAGCCTCGCGAATGTTGAAAAACCGTGAATGTTTGGTGCCCCAATATATTGTAGGGAAATATAATACAATACTGCTTAACTTGTTGAACCATGAACAATCATAAAATACATGAAAACGTCGTAAATTGTACTAAATATATACATGTTATGCTTTAATAACATGTATGTTATTAAATACCACAGACTCCACCACTGCCTCCACCACTGCGAGTCCCTACTACCCTCCCACCGACCCCCGCAACTGGCAGCCAGCCCTCCCACCACTCAGTGTGGTGAGTGTTTTGTTTGTTCATTATTTGCTATTAAACTACAGTATAAATAATGTAAACACATTCATGACTGCATATTGGAATGGCTATTTGAACAGGTATTGGACAGTGACATCATGTGTTTACTCTTGAACACAGCAAAGAATCAAACATTTCTGCTACTGCTAATAATAACAATAGTAATAATAACAATAGTAATAATAATAATAATAATAATAATAATAATAATAATAATAATAATAATAATAATAATAATAAATATGATATAATTGAAGAAGGAAATTGTACAAAAATACGAGGGAGTGGTTGACACATCGTCAGTGTGACTTTGTTTATGCTGGAGTGAACATTAGTATCCCTGCTCTTCCAAACATTTCACAATAATTCAGCGGTTGAGGCAGTGATAGAGGCAGTGATAGAGGCAGTGGGTGAGGCAGTGATAGAGGCAGTGATAGAGGCAGTGATAGAGGCAGTGATAGAGACAGTGATAGAGGCAGTGGGTGAGGCAGTGATAGAGGCAGTGATAGAGGCAGTGATAGAGACAGTGATAGAGGCAGTGATAGAGGCAGTGATAGAGGCAGTGATAGAGGCAGTGATAGAGGCAGTGATAGAGGCAGTGATAGAGGCAGTGATAGAAGCAGTGGTAGAGGCAGTGATAGAGGCAGTGATAGAGGCAGTGATAGAAGCAGTGGTAGAGGCAGTGATAGAGGCAGTGATAGAGGCAGTGGTATTTACTAACATATATGTTATAAATAATAATAGTACATGTTAATATTAATAACATTTATAATAATAATAATAAATGTTATTCATAATGTACTATTATTATTATTTATAACATATATGTTAGTAAATATCACTACCTCTACCACTGCCTATACCACTGCCTCTACCACTGCCTCTATCACTGCCTATACCACTGCCTCTACCACTGCCTCTATCACTGCCTCTACCACTGCCTATACCACTGCCTCTATCACTGCCTATACCACTGCCTCTACCACTGCCTATACCACTGCCTCTACCACTGCCTATACCACTGCCTCTACCACTGCCTCTACCACTGCCTCTATCACTGCCTCTACCACTGCCTCTACCACTGCCTCTATCACTGCCTCTATCACTGCCTCTACCACTGCCTCTATCACTGCCTCTACCACTGCCTCTACCACTGCCTCTACCACTGCCTCTACCACTGCCTCTACCACTACCTCTACCACTGCCTCTATCACTGCCTCTACCACTGCCTCTACAACTGCCTCTACCACTGCCTCTACCACTGCCTCTACCACTGCCTCTACCACTGCCTCTACCACTGCCTCTACCACTGCCTCTACCACTGCCTCTATCACTGCCTCTACCACTGCCTCTACCACTGCCTCTATCACTGCCTCTATCACTGCCTCTACCACTGCCTCTACCACTGCCTCTATCACTGCCTCTACCACTGCCTCTACCACTGCCTCTATCACTGTCTCTACCACTGCCTCTATCACTGCCTCTATCACTGCCTCTACCACTGCCTCTACCACTGCCTCTATCACTGCCTCTACCACTGCCTCTACCACTGCCTCTATCACTGCCTCTACCACTGCCTCTATCACTGCCTCTATCACTGCCTCTACCACTGCCTCTATCACTGCCTCTACCACTGCCTCTACCACTGCCTCTACCACTGCCTCTATCACTGCCTCTACCACTGCCTCAACCACTGCCTCTATCACTGCCTCTATCACTGCCTCAACCGCTGAATTATTGTGAAATGTTTGGAAGAGCAGGGAGACTAATGTTCACTCCAGCATAAACAAAGTCACACTGACGATGTGTCAACCACTCCCTTGTATTTTTGTACAATTTCCTTCTTCAATTATATCGTATTATTATTATTATTATTATTATTATTATTATTATTATTACTATTGTTATTATTAGCAGTAGCAGAAATGTTTGATTCTTTGCTGTGTTCAAGAGTAAACACATGATGTCACCGTCCAATACCTGTTCAAATAGCCATTCCAATATGCTGTCATGAATGTGTTTACATTATTTATACTGTAGTTTAATAGCAAATAATGAACAAACAAAACACTCACCACACTGAGTGGTGGGAGGGCTGGCTGCCAGTTGCGGGGGTCGGTGGGAGGGTAGTAGGGACTCGCAGGTGGCGGGAAACTTGAATATGATTTGGTGGCTGGGAATTTGGCGGTTGGGAATTCGCGAATGTGTGAAGCCCGCGAAAGCTGAAAACGTGAATGTTGAGGGAGACCTGTAGTTATTCTTTAAAAAATGTATTTTTTGTGAATATTTTTGTTGGTCGGGAACGGATTCATTGTATTTACATTATTTCTTATGGGAAATATTGCTTCGACTTTCGGCCTTTTCGAGTTTAGGCCTAGCTCCTGGAACGGATTACAGCTGAAACTTAGGGTTCCACTGTACTTAAATCTAGACAAGATAAGAGTGGTTAACTTTTATTAAAATTTTTATTTAATCTTAATACTAATGCGAAGTAGTCAAGGTGGAGGTTTATAAGAATAATAATGTTGACGTTGTACATAATAAAAACAATATTACAATTAATGGTTCAAACAGTAATATTTTATGGACTGGCGGATATTTAATAGACTAGAGGTCATATAATATAATAACTCATTTGAAGATGTTTGGTTGGTTTGGTTAGTATTGAGAGATGAGATGATTTTTAAGCTAAGTCCTAAATTTATAAGTAGTCAGGGGATCCTTTACCGGTTCAGGTACTGAATTCCAGATCTTCGGGCCCTTTATGTGCATTGAATTTTTCATAGTGAGAGACTGACACAAGGGATGTTGAAGAGTGCCTTATGCCTTGTATTGTGAATGTATGTTTTGTTGTAGCCACCAGGCCCGGTGGCCTGGTGGCTAAAGCTCCCGCTTCACACACGGAGGGCCCGGGTTCGATTCCCGGCGGGTGGAAATTCCGACATGTTTCCTTACACCTATTGTCCTGTTCACCTAGCAGCAAATAGGTACCTGGGTGTTAGTCGACTGGTGTGGGTCGCATCCTGGGGGACAAGATTAAGGACCCCAATGGAAATAAGTTAGACAGTCCTCGATGACGCACTGACTTTCTTGGGTTATCCTGGGTGGCTAACCCTCCGGGGTTAAAAATCCGAACGAAATCTTATCTTATCTCTTATCTTAAGTGGAGGGTTTATATTGGAGTTTAATGTTTTGTACATGTAGTAAGCACAGTAATATCAGTGTATGACTCGTATATTTAATAAGTTCAGGATTTTGAAAAGTAGTGATGTGTGCTGTCTGGCACAGGAGCTGGTAATCATCCACACAGCAGCTTTTTGTTGGGCTATTAAAGGTTTAAGGTGGTTGGCTGTGGTTGATCCCCAGGCACAAATACCATAGGTGAGGTAGGGATACATATATTAAAGAGTGGTATATGGTAAGGAGTGTCATTTGGGGTACATATATCATATCTTGGAAAGGATGCCTACTGATTTGGAAATTGTTTTGGAGATATGCTAGATGTGGGAATGAAATTTAAGATTACAGTTAATGAGAAAATCTAGATATTTACCCTCAGTGTGTCTTGTAATAGGGGAACCATTTATCGATATATGAAGTTGGATATTTAAGGCTCTGTTTCCAAACAGTATGAAGCATGTTTTGTCTATGTTGAGAGTGAGTTTGTTGGTCATCATCCAAGTATTTATGTATTTTTAGCAGCTCGTTGTTTTCAGTGTTTCTCAATATAGCTGGGTTTGAGTGGGAGTAGACATAAGTAGTGTCATCTGCAAATAGAACTGGTTTAAGTACGTAGTTGAGATGCATTGGGAAGATTGTTGATCTAGATGAGAAAGAGGAGTGGGCCTGGGATACTACCCTGGGGCACTCCAACAGCTACAGGCTGGATAGTGGAGTTGACTCCATTTGCATATACATACTGGTGTCTATTGATAAGATAAAATTTTAGGTAATCGAGGGACCGTCCTCTGATGCTGTAATGATTTGGTTCTAGGTGCAGAAGATTGTGGTCCACTGTATCAAATGCTTTCTGTAGGTCAGTGAAGAGCCCCAGAGGATATTCATTTTTATCAAGGGCTGCATATATTAGTTCAAGCACTTGTATAATAGCATCATTCGTACTCTATTTTGGTCTAAACCCAAACTGGCAAAGGTTAAGTATGTTGCCGGATATAAGGTAGGAGGAAAGTCGTTTGTGTATTATTTTTTCATATATTTTAGAAAGTATGGGCAAATTTTATATATGTAGGTCCATAGTGGCCCGGTGGCCTGGTGGCTAAAGCTCCCGCTTCACACACGGAGGGCCCGGGTTCGATTCCCGGTGGGTGGAAACATTTCGACACGTTTCCTTACACCTGTTGTCCTGTTCACCTAGCAGCAAATAGGTACCTGGGTGTTAGCCGACTGGTGTGGGTCGCATCCTGGGGGACAAGATTAAGGACCCCAATGGAAATAAGTTAGACAGTCCTCGATGACGCACTGACTTTCTTGGGTTATCCTGGGTGGCTAACCCTCCGGGGTTAAAAATCCAAACGAAATCTTATCTTATCTTATCTTATAGTTGTTCAAATCAGTTGGATCACCTCCACTGAGGATTGGGGTTACCCTTTGCTGTTTTGAGTATGGATGGGAAGGTTGAGGACTCTTCAGATTTGTTAAACAGTGTTGCAA
This sequence comes from Cherax quadricarinatus, assembly GCF_038502225.1. Classification (NCBI taxonomy): domain Eukaryota; kingdom Metazoa; phylum Arthropoda; class Malacostraca; order Decapoda; family Parastacidae; genus Cherax; species Cherax quadricarinatus. Next base: position 10,810,855 of record NC_091384.1, on the reverse strand, counting down.
TAATGGGTGACAGCAAATGAGCGGCTTTTTTATATATGAATGAAGGCAAGTTACTTAGATCTCCTGCTTTGTTTTTTAATGATTTAATGATGAGTGAGACATCAGTAGAAGTAGTTGGAGTTAGATATAGAGTATTTGGATAGTTGCCAATGAGGTAGTCTTTCAGCTGGGTATTTGAGCTAGGAATTTTGCTTGCTAGCTTTGATCCTACAATAGAGAAGAAGACATTAAATATGTTGGCTGTGTCTATAGGCTGTATGTGAGGTTCAGCTGGTTTAGTTAAGTTTATCTCTGCTGCTAGACAATTTTCAGGAGCCCAAAATTTTGGAGAGGGTTTGCCAGGTCCTTTTTATATCGCTTTTTAATTCAATAAATCTATTTTCGTAATACATTTGCTTTGATTTTCATATTAGTTTTGTCGAGTATTGATGTGTATTGTTTAGCCAGTTCTTTAGTAATCTGGCCTAATCTGAACAGTTTTTCAAGTTGGTGCTTTTTATCAATGGATTTGAGGATACTATTTGTTAGCCATGGGCTGTTTAGTCTCTTCGCTGTGATCTGCTTCATTTTGATCGAACACCTAAAGTCAGTTCCGGATCAGCCGGGCTGTGGCTCATACGTTGGTTTGCGTGCAGCCAGCAGCAACAGCCTGGTTGATCAGGCTCTGATCCACCAGGAGGCCTGGTCACAGACCGGGCCGCGGGGGCGTTGACCCCCGGAACTCTCTCCAGGTAAACTCCAGGTAATGCATGTTACAGAGGTTTTGGGTTTTATGTAAAAAAATTTGACATCTTTGTCAATATTAATACTGTCAGCTGTCAGTGTCATCTAGTGCTAATATTAAATTATTTATCAATGGCTCATCATGCAGGCGAAATGAGATCTTTCTCAAATCTTGAGGCAATTTACATAAATTGGTTATGAGAAAGGTGGCATTGTCATCTGTAGTGTTGTCTGTGATTATACCTGCTTGTAGTAAAGATATCGTGTTGGTCCAAATGTGGTCAAGCAATGAGGCACTTGTCTCAGAGATTCTTGTTGGCTTAGTTTTTGAAAGTAGCAGCAAGCAGTTGTTTATAGTGTTTGTGAAATCAGCTACTGGAGGGTCAGTTGATTGGATGAGGTTTATGTCGAAGTCTCCTGTAAGTATAAGGTGGTGTTTATTCCACTCTGAGTCAGTTATCATGTTTCTAAGGTTACAACTAAAAGTGTAAACATTTGCGAGTGGTAATCTGTAGACTGCTCCAACTGTTACAGGATTTTTTTAGGTTTTTTGATGTGAATTTAGCTATTACATATTCACCATTGTCACCCCTTGTGCAAGTAAACTTCATACATTCCAGTTCATCAGAGTAATAGATGGCAGTGCCTCCTCCTGGTTGGTCAGACCTGCAGTTACATATGACTGTGTAACCAGGTATGGTAAATGTCTGTCATATCTTGTTTGAGCCAAGTTTCAGTAAGATAATGCAAGTTGTAGTAGCATTTAGAGACTTCAGTAATACAAGGAGGTCACCATAGTGTTTACTCAATGATCTAACATTATAGTTGAAAACTGTAATGTTCTTGCTAGCATTGAGTAGAGCTTTAGCCTGACAATTTCTTTTAGGGTTATTTGTGCAGTTCAATAAGAGGTTGATATCAGGATCGATATTTGTATTCAAAAGAGAAAAAGGAAGATGTAAATAAGTACATATATACAGAAGGTACATAGAGAAATAAGCTGTTGGAATTATCAGAAAATAAAAACATTTACTGTTAACCACTAACAAATATAAATATGTGGACTATGATAGTTATTTTAAAGCTAAAAATAAAGGAGTTACTGAATATTAAAAATACAACAAAGAAAATATAGCCTCTCCTCACTTAACCCTTTCAAGGTCCGTCCCGTAGATCTACAGCTTTACGTTCAGGGTCCAAACCGTAGATCTACGCCAAATTTCTAGCGGCATCAAATTTACTGCAAGAAGGCTGGTAGGCCTACATCTGTGAGAATGGGTCTGGGTGGTCAGTGTGCACACTATAGAAAAAATCTAGACGCCCACATGGCATTGTGGGAATGCCGGCAAAGTAGCTTTGTTCATCATGCCTGGCGACAAGGAAGCTCTCACTCCCCACTCACTCTCCGGGCAAATTCTGACTCTCCTCTTCACAACTTACAGTTCTAAGACTGATGGAAGTGGAGCTGAAGAGGAATTCTATGGTTTTGAACCAACAACCATTGTACCATATGGTACAATGGTGCCATGTCATACAATGGTATCATATGGTACAATGGTACAATGTGCCATATGGTACAATGTGCCATATGGTACATAGTACCATATAGTACAGGGTACAGGGACCCTAATGGAAGTAAGTCTCTCTGACTTTTTTGGGTTATCCTAGGTTCTCCAAACATATGCTGCTAAGTATGATATTCTATGTAACTTTATTTGTGTATACAGGAAGGCCCCGCTTTACGGCGTTTCACTTTACGGCGTTCCGCTAATACGGACATTTCAAATTATGACCAAAACTCACTATACGGCTCCCCCCACCTGACTTTCTAATACGGTCACCGTGCCCCACCCTGTTTGTTTACATTCTCCATGAGCTCAGTAAGCACTAAGTCTCTCCATTTTGTCTGGAAACTCCAAAATTTCAAATGTTTTTAAAAGTTATTTCATATTTTATATATACTCTGATAATTATACTTATGTATACCTGTACCTAAATAAACTTACATACATCGAGTCATTTAAATGTTGTATATTACGTTAATATACACGTTTTCATTAATCCATCCATGATATTTTTTTCAAAATTATATAATAAACACGATGCATAACATATAAATAAGATAAATACACCCCACAGTAGAATAAATAAACATAAATGTGAGATGTGAGCAGACGACTTCCACAAGTGGTGATAATAACAATAGTCACGGAGTCTCATTAAATGTCGTATATTGCGGTAATATACACATTTTCATTAATCCATCCATGATATTTTTTTCAAAATTATATAATAAACACGATGCATAACATATAAATAAGATAAATACACCCCACAGTAGAATAAATAAACATAAATGTGAGCTGTGGTAGCAGACGACTTCCACAAGTGGTGATAATAACAATAGTCACGGAGTCTCATTAAATGTCGTATATTGCGGTAATATACACATTTTCATTAATCCATCCATGATATTTTTTTCAAAATTATATAATAAACACGATACATAACATAAAAAGATGATAAATACACCCCACAATAGAATAAATAAACATAAATATAAGATGTGGGAGCCTGGTTTGTTTACATAACTCTGCTTCTGTTACCTCTCATGTACTCATTCTTTCTCTCTCTCATTTATTCGTTTTATCTCATTTACTTACTCCTGACCCTACATTAAGACTACAAATATTTTAAGGTAAGTAATGAGTGAACTGTATATACATTTTATCGCTCTGGGATGCTTAAATATCATAGAATAGTATGTGTGGGTGGGGTGGCCTGGTGAAATAGCCTGCCTATTACAATACATACCACACTTGATTTCTTACAATAAATACTACTTGTCTCACCCTAGATTAAGACTATAAATATTTTAAGGTAAGTAATGAGTGCACTATGTGTGTATTGTACTTTTTTATTGTTTTTTGATGCCTGGTTCTATTGCTAACATAATATATGTTAGTGTAAACTTGTTATCTAGTGTTTGTATGCATTTGTAAGTGGAAAAAAAGGGTGTTCCACTTTACGGCGGTTTCCGCTTTACGGCGGTAGCCTGGAACCTAACCCGCCGTATAAGTGGGGCCTTCCTGTACCTAAATAAACTTACTTACGATGCCACATGCACTTGAGTAAGTTTATTCAGGTGTACAGAAATACAATTACACAGATTATCATACATAGCAGCATATGTATAAAATCCTAGGATAACCCAAAAAAGTCAGGGTGACTTATTTCCATAGGGATCCCTGTAGCTGTACCATATGGTGTCCTGTATTATTATTATTATAATCAAAAAGAAGCGCCAAGCCACAAGGACTATACAGCAGGTGTCCTGTACCACATGGTACCCTGTACCATATGGTACCCTGCACCATATGGTACCCTGCACCATATGGTACCCTGCACCATATGGTATCCTGCACCATATGGTACCCTGCACCATATGGTACCCTATACCATATGGTATCCTGCACCATATGTTATTCTGTACCATATGTTATCCTGTACTGTATGGTACCCTGTACCATATAGTACAAAGTACCATATGGTACCCTGTAACATATGATATCATGTACCATATGGTCAATAGGACGTGTTGGTGGCAGCAGACACCAGCCAAGACTGACTGGCCATAAGCTAGCTACTGACTCGGCAGTTTCCAAGACAAAGCGCTCTGTCATCCACCTCAAGTAACGTGTCGAGTTCATGTACATTTGTAAATATATAATAGACCATTACTAATATACAACATTTTTGCATATTTTTGTTGTAAACAACTATTGTAAACTAAATAATGATGAAAGTATTAGTGTGTTTATTGTGTTGAATACAACAGTACCATATAGTACCATATGGTACAATGAACCATATGGTATCATTGTATTGTATGGTACAATGTACCATATGGTACCATTGCACCATATGGTACCATTGCACCATATGGTACCATTGCACCATATTGTACCATTGTATCATATGATACCATTGTACCAAATGGTGCCACTGTACCATATTCTACCATATGGTGCCATTGTATCATATGGTACCATTGTATCATATGGTATCATTGTATCATATGGTACCATTGTATCATATGGTGCCATTGTACCATATGGTGCCATTGTACCATATGGTACCATTGTACTATATGGTATAATTGCACCCTATGGCACCATTGTACTATATGGTACCGTTGTATTCAGCACAATAACCACACTAATATTTTCATCATTTTGTTTACAATAAACTTGTAAACAAGTTTTGTAAGCAATATAATGATAAATTAGTGCAGTTATTGTGTTGAATACAATGAGTGTACACTTATACAATATACATTATATTGGTCTCACAGACCACAAATGTTACTAGAAAAAGAAAAAAATTAGAAAAGAAAAGAAAAGAAAAAAATATAAAAAACGTAAAATAAAAAAAAAGAAAAGAAAAAAAGTATAAAAAACGTAAAATAAACAAATGTGATTTTGCGGAAGTCACTGATGTTGCCGCCACCCGGTCATTTTGGGTCAACTTCCCGCTGCTGTATCTTGGTAAGTACTGATCAGAGAATTGTTTTTTTGGTTTTATTACCTTCACAAAAATATTATCTTTAATTCTGTAAGAAAAAATAATTCTTTTTTTTTTTTTTTTTCAAAATTTCTTGGACACTGGGGCACCACTCCAGATTTTGGCCTTGGACCCTGAAAGGGTTAACGATGGAGTTCCATTCCTAAGACCACGTCAGTAAATGAATTTTTAGCTAGGTGAGGAGCATACTATAATGGAAGTGGGTTTGTGACAACCACTTTTGATATTCATTTAATTCACCTTTGCATCATTGGTAACATTTCTGGTATTTTTTTGAATGTTTATACAGTAGTGTACTGTAAATTGTATTAAACAGAATAAAGGAAATCAGCTCTAATATACATTATTTAGGTATGCAGACTGGTCATAGAGCCCGTCGTAAGTTCGAGTCATCGGTAAACGAGTATGTCGCTAAGTGAGGAGAGGCTGTATAATACTTTAGTACCTTAATTAGCACCTTATGTGGCTAATTAAATGAGAATCAATTACTGTTACTCACTTATATGAAAATATGGTTTAATATTATTATTAAAGCTAAAAGTGTACAAGGTTCTGGGTATACTAAGATTCAATCAGAAAATTAACTCTTTAGCACCTGATTTAGTACCTTTTTTTTTTGCACCTAATGTTGCTAAGTAACATATACTTTTAATGATATAGTAAAACATACACTTATGACAATACAGTAAATATTCACTTATAATAATAATAATTTTTATTTTAGCACGATACATGTTTGTACAAATAAATATATAATAATTCGGTGAACATGCCAAAAGCCCCTTTATATGCAGAGCATTTCAGGCAAACTTAAGACTAACTTAAGATTAATAAGACAATACAGGTCTCCCTCAACATATACGTTTTCCACTTTCACGAACTTTGAACATTCGCGAATTCTCAGCCACCCAATCATATTTAAAATATGTCATTACATATGTTAGGAATTGTGGCAGTGGCAGAGTTTGTTTGGAGACAGGACAAGATAGTCCTTCAATGTGACACTAATATCAACTCTACGCTTATTTATCTATCACAATTCATCTAATATGACATAATAAACAATATTAATAACACAGAAACATGACATATACTCTTGAATGAATAAAATACATCATTAAATATGTCACGAGTGTTGCCATGTTGTTGTTGTTGGATGTATAAGAGCCACTGAGAGCATAAGCCTTATATGGTGGTGGTGAAGGCGGCAGCAGAGACAGCGGTGTTGTCAGCCGCCCTATACAACTCCAACAACATTGGAGGAGTTAGGTTCATGCTGTCCTTTTTTTATCGATTAATCACTGAACTTGCTTGCTACACTGTTAATGCTACACTTTATCGCTTGCTGGCGCTATAGCCTTTATCAACTCATGCTGCTTTAGTATCGTACATATCATAGACTCGCTGAATCTCTGAAGAAGTCACATTCTCTCCTCTCTCTTCCTCCTCCACTTTGGTACTCTGCTACGAGTTCTTTCTTTAATTCTATAGTCTTTCTCACCTTTACCAAAGGGCTGGAACTAGTACAATATTTTACGATGTTTTCACGTGTTTTATGATTGTTCGTAGTTCAATAGGTTAAGGAAGCAGTATTGTTAGGCTAAGTAAATGCTATTATTATATTTCCCTACAGTATATTTGTGCACTAAACCTTTGCGATTTTTCAACATTCACAGGGTTTTTGATCCCCTAACCCTCGCAAATGTGGAGGGAGACGTGTATCAGTGTAATAACTGTACATATGGTCATTGGGCGAGTTACAATGAATACAAGATAATTGAATATTCTATTAGTTCATGTTATATGACTTTAGTATGTTTGGTAGAGAAGAATTACAGTTTTGATTATTAACCTAAGTTGGACACAATGGAATGATTAACACAAATAACCCGCACATAGAAGAGAGGAGCTTACGACAACGTTTCGGTCTAACTTGGACCATTTACAAAGTCCTGCTCCACAGCAGTGGAGCAGGACGGCTATATATAGGCAGGAAGAGGTAGTGGTGGTAGTAGTAATAACCCTATGTGCGGGTTATTTGTGTATCGTTCCAGTCACGGTATTGTGCCTTTTTTTGTTATTTATGGAATGATTAACATTACATTTGAGAGGATTACAGATATTGTTTTACCTAAGTTCATGATACTGAGCAAATGCACATATGGTTTTTACATATTTATTTATGATGGGCTGGGATAGGTTAAGGAGATAAGGTGTTTTCTAACTGTAGTTTTAAAAATGCTAACTGAGCCAGTGGTTCTGGAGATTTCTGGCAGAGAGTTCCAGGTTTTGGGTCCTTTTATATACATTGAGATTTTGAAAAGATTTAGCCTGACATGGGGAATGTCATAGAGATTTTTGTGTCTGGTATTGTGTCCATGGATCCTGTTGCAACTGTTAAGAAAGCACTTCAGATCAGGATTTATATTAGAATTGATTGTTCTGTAAATGTAGTTTGCACAGTGGTGAGAGTAGATGTTTTGTATGGTGAGTAAGTTTAATTCTTTGAAAAGTGAGGGGGGAGGGGTTGTCCAGCTGTGGACTGTGTGACCATTTGCACTGCAACTTTTTGTTGAGTTATTACTGACTTTAGGTGATTTGTCGTTGTGGAGCCCCGGGCACAAATTGCATAGGTGAGGTAGGGGTAGATCAGTGAATAGTATAGTGTAAGTAGTGCTGTTTGTGGTACATAAGGATGTTGTTAAGCATAATGTTTAGTTGGACCTCACTTGCTCTACCCCCAAACTTAATGTTAAAGGTTTTGTCTATATTCAATGTAAGTTTATTGACAGTCATCTAGGTTGCTATTTTTGCGAACTCTTCATTAACAACAGTATTGAGTGAGGCTAGATTAGTGTGAGAGATAACAAAAGTCTTGTAGTCAGCAGAGAGAACAGGTGTAAGTTGTTGAGATATGCTGGGAAGGTCATTGATGTATAAAAAGGGTCTTGTTGAGGAGGTTGTGTCTTTGATCGAGACATATTGCTTTCTATTAGTAAGGTATGACTAATATATGCAACTGCATGGCCTCTTATACCGTAATGATCAAGCTTGAGGAGTAGGATGCTGTGGTCTACTGTATCAAAAGCTTTCTTAAGGTTGATAAAGAGTCCAAGTGGACATTCGCTTTTTTTCAAGTGTTGTGTAAAATTGGTCTAGCATTTTTATTATTGTATCAATTGCACTTTTGTTTCTCCTGAAGCCAAACTGGCAGGGGTTGAGGATGCTTTGTGATGTTATCAAGGAGTACAGCCTTTTATGTATGAGCTTCTCGAAGATTTTGGAAAGTAAAGGCAAGTTGCATCACCGCCTCTGTGGATTGGTGTTATCCTTGCTATTTTGAGTGATGCCAGGAAAGTGTTGGCTTCTAGTGATTTGTTAAAGAGTATTACAATGGTGGGTGAAAAGCTTTGAGCTGCTCGTTTATACAGTAGTGGTGTTACTTGGGTTACATTTCCTGATCTGTTATTTTAGAGAGTTAATAATCATGGTAACCTCAGTGGGCTCTGTTGGTGCAAGATAGAGGGATATTGGGAAGTTTCCATCTAGATATCATTAGCTCAGACATTGGTAGCTGGTATTTTACTGGCGAGATTTGATCCTATGTTTGAAAAGAAGTCACTTACCTTGTTAGCTGTATCAATAGGCTAGTTTCAGTTCATTTGGCTTAGTTAATAAACTTATGACAAATAGTCAGACAAATAAAAGGAACGGGGTAAATTGCTCTATACTATGTTATTGACAGAATTAAGAGTAAGACTGAGAGCAGGATAGCAAATGAACAAGGAGGCTTTAGGAAAGGTGGGGGGAGGGTGCAGGCCAAGTGTTTGCAGTGAAACACATAGGAGAACAGTATTTGGATAAGGGTAAAGAGGTTTCTGTGTCATTTATGGATTTGGAAAACGCATATGATAGGGTGGATACGGGGGGCAATGTGGCAGATGTTACAAATGTATAGAATAGGAAGTAGGTTATTGCAGGCAGTGAAAAGTTTTTACGAGGATAGTGAGGCTCAGGTTAGAGTATGTAGGTGAGAGGGGGATTATTTCCCAGTAAAAGTAGGTCTTAGACAGGGATGTGTGATGTCACCATGGTTGTTCAATATATTAAGAGCTGGAGTAATAATAGAAGTGACTGCTCGGGTGTTGGCAAGAGGTGTGGGGTTAAAAGATAAAGAATCAAACACAAAGTGGGAATTGTCACAGTTGCTCTTTGCTGATGACACTGTGCTTTTGGAAGACTCTGAAGAGAAGTTGCAAAGGTTGGTTGATAAGTTTGGTAGGGTATGTAAAAGGAAGTACAGTGGAACCTCAAATATCGAACTTTCTTCGGTCCAGAAGGCTGTTCGAGTGCCTTTACCGAATGAATTTATTCCCATCAGGAATAATATAAATTAGATTAGTCCATTTCAGACCCTCAAAAATACACTTATAAAAGCACTTACAAAAATACACTTACATAATTGGTTGTGTTGGGAGCAGTTCGATTTTTGAGGTTCCACTGTAAGTTAAAAGTGAATATCGGAAAGAGTAAGTTGATGAGGATAACAAAAAAATTAGGTAATGGACATTGGATATCAGACTGGAGGGAGAGAGTTTGGAGGAGGTGAATGTGTTCAGATATTTGGGAGTGGATGTGTCAGCAGATGAGTCTATGAAAGATGAGGTGAATCACAGAACTGACGAAGGGAAAAAGGTGAGTGGTGCACTGAGGTGTCTGTGGAGACAAAGAACTTTGTCCATGAAAACAAAGAGGGGAATGTATGAGAGTATAGTTATACCAACGCTCTTGTATGGGTGTGAGGTATAGGTTGTGAATGTTGCAACAAGGAGAAGGCTGGAAGCAGTGGAGATGTCATGTCTGAGGGCAATGTGTGGTGTGAATATAATGCACAGAATCCATAGTTTGGAGATTAGGAGGAGGTGTGGGATTACCAAAACTATTATCCAGAGGGCTGAGGAGGGGTTACTAAGATGCTTTGGACATGCAGAGAGGCTGGAATGAAATAGAATGACTGAGAGTATACAAATCTGTAGTGGAAAGAAGGTGGGATAGGGGTCGGCCTAGGAAAGGTTGGAGGGAGGGGGTAAAGGAGGTTTTGTGTGCGAGGGGCTTGGACTTCCAGCAAGTGTGCGTGAGCATGTTAGACAGGAGCAAATGCAGACAAATGGTTTCTAGGACTTTACGTGCTGTTGGAGTGTAAGCATGGTAACATTTATGAAGGGATTCAGGGAAACCGGCAGGCCATACTTGAGTCCTGGAGATGGGAAGTACAGTGTCTGCACTCTGAAGGACGGGTGTTAATGTTGCAGTTTTATAACTGTAATGTAGGCATGCCTCTGTCAAGACAGTGATGGAGTGAATGATGATGAAAGTTTTTCTTTTTTTGGGCCACCCTGCCTTGGTGGGAAATGGCCACTGTGTTAATAATAATAATAACTAAAGCACTGTACATGGTTGATGTTGTGTTGAGATGCAGCTCAACAAGATTTAGTCAGATCAGTGAATGTGAGGAAATATGCTAGCTCTTGTTCATTTGTTATTTCAAACCTGCGACCCGAGTCTGATAATTTTACTGTGATTATGCCATCACGTGTAAAATATTGTTTGATTGCTACATTGTTATCACATTTATCTTTTTGAAGTCTGCATAGTAGATTCTGTCACTTTCTAGTTAGCCACTCATTAACATACAAATTACTCTTTTTCTTGATGGAGGAACTTATTAGATCCTTTTTAACATCAGTAGAATTGAATCTTAACATAACACTGCTTTTGACCTGGCCTGCCTAGCAGTCAGGCCTTCTTGATATGTCTGGTTTCAGTGTTAATATGTATCTCATCTTTTATTAGCTGAAGTGTTTTGTTGGTGCAGTTGTCATGGTTTGTATCTGATGGTAGATTAGAACTGGTTAAAATAACAGAGTCTAGGAGCTTGTCTTGTTCAATCATGTCACTTTGATACTGGAAGCATGCACTCCATTGGGATTCCATGTTTAACTTTCATTCTTGTGTGGCTTCTGACACCTTGGTGGTAAGGAAATCTATTTGCTCAATGTGTGTGGCTACGCTTGTTTGCAGGTTTGCGTGTTCCTTGGTCGTGTTTGTTAAGATTGTCAGTTTGTCTTCTAGTTCACTAATCCTTGAGTTTTGTGTCATTAGATGGCACTCTAGGTCACAAATCCTTGTGTTTTGGGTAAATAGAGCATGCTCTTGGTCCACAATCAGTTGTTCCTAGGTTTCATTTTGTTGGCTAAGCATATTATTTTTCTGTAGAATTTTATTAGCAGTGTTGAGTCGTTGTTGAGGACTGCACACCTGGGCTATACCTTTGGGTGTTGATCAGTTGTAGTCGATGATGCTGTTTGAGGTGAAGAGATCTTGAGTATTTGCCATAGTTATGGAAGAGACATCAGCTTGGGTGTGAGACGTGAGGACGAATGTTGACCGAATCCAAATATTTGAAGTCATCCGCCATTGTTGTTGTTGTTGTGTTGGTCCGGGCAGGGGTGATGTGGGTGGAAGATGCCCTGGCATCCTTCAGGGTAGTCATTATGGGTAACAGTTTTCTAGGAGTTTTGGTGTATGTCTTAGAGTTGTTTCTTCTATTTTTCTGTCCCATGAGAACACTAATGCAGTAGATATGGAGCTACTGGAGTGGTAACCATTGCTTGGCTTGTGTTAAGTCTGGCAGCAGGCTGGTGTTTGGTATGCTGGGTAGTCCTCTTTTAGTCTTAAATGTTCATCTTGTCTACATCACTAACAGTTTTTTTTTTTTTTTTTTTTTTTTAGTCACTGTTGGTTCCATGTGGTTCAGAGCAGCAGTAGAAGCATTTAGGCCATAATTGGAGCTTAGGTCAGGCCAGAGAACTGCAAAGATATAAAAGCAGCCATTGATGTTGTCACCACTGCTCTGCGGTGGATGAAAAAAAATATGATAGTAGTAGTGGTAGTAACAGTAGTAGTAGTAGTGGTAGTAACAGTAGTAGTAGTAGTGGTAGTAACAGTAGTAGTAGTAGTAGCTACAGTATTAGTATGAGTGGAGGTAACTCTAGATTGCTATGTGATGGCAGGGTTTATTGTTTTGAATAAAATTCTGGTTAAAACTTCCAAAATGACAAAGGTACCCTTATTTTGTATAATGGTGTCTGAAATAGTGATTCAAAATGACTCAAGGCATTTATGTCTGCAAAAGTTTGCTTCTTTGTCACTGAATCTCTTAAAATGGCTGGAGGAGTTTCTGTGTTGTACACATGCGTTGCTCAAGCTGCCATTTCTGCAAGCATTGATATGTTCATTGAAATGTGTTTGAACGGTAGGTCCTGTTTCACCGACGTATACCCTGTCACAGCCTCAACAAAGGATTATATAAACCACCTGCATTGACTGGGTCAAGGTTCTTCACTTTGGTCTGGATCAGGTCTTTGATGGATGTGCTGGTTGTGATGGCAACTCTAGTGTTGGCATGTGCAAGTATTTTGGAGATGTTCAAGGCAGCTTGACTGTGGGGAAGGATTATGACTTGGTTTAAAGTAGTGTTAGTGCATGGTGAATTGATTATTTGGATGGCTCTTTTCATACAGTTCTGATGAAAAAGCAAAGAAATTGTAGCTTGGTGAATGAAGGTTTTGTGTATATATGCACACTGCTCGTCAAGAAACTCTGGGCTGCAAATACGGCATGCTCTTAAGAAAAATCTGATGATGCCTTGTTTTATCTTAGTATCTTGGCTGGAGTAGAAGTGTGTGAGATTAGTTTTGTTTGTAGGCTTCCTGTAAACTTGGAATTTAAGGGTGTTTTCCACTTTATGAATTAAGACGTGAAGAAATAGTAACCTGTCATTGGACTCTTTTTCAAGTGTGAATTGGATGGTCGGTTCAACTGTGTTTAGTCTTCTCTTCACATCCAACCCCATGGAATTCCCCAATGCCACAATACATTCCACAATATGCATAGGGTGAACAGGGTCAGCCCCAAACCCTTCCAAATCCTTGTCATGGACACATTCTGGCCACAATTTTCTCCAAGCAGAGTTCATCGTCCTGGAAGTCACTCCCTGCCAAGCCTTATCTATAAGGGTTATTCAATTGAGGATACTGAAGTGATCCTTCCAGAACTCTCTTAGGGCCAATTCAGTTTCTGAGGTCATGTCAAAGCACTTTTAAAACACTGCTTTGGTGCAGAGTTTTTTTCAAGTTTGAAATGATCTGCTGGTCCATGGGCTGGATGAGAGGAGTGGTATTAGGGGGCAAGAACTTCACTGTGATGAAACTAAACTCCTCACACAGATGGTCATCCAAATGTGGAGGATGAGCAGGAGCATTGTCCATTACCAGGAGGCACTGGAGTGGCATTTTTTTTCCAGGAGGTATTTCTTCACACTCAGGCCAAACACTTCATTGAACCAATCAAGGAAAATTTCCCTCATGACCCATGACTTATTGTTAGCCTTCCACATCACACACAATTTACTCTTGGCAACACTGTTTTTCTTGAACACTTTGAGATTTTCAGAGTGATAAAAGAGTAAAGGCTTCACTTTTAAATCCCCACTAGCATTACCACAGAACAAGAGAGTTAGCCTGTCTCTCATAGGCTTCTGTCCTGGCAGTGCCTTTTCCTCCTGTGTGATGTAAGTCCTCTTTGGCATTTTCTTCCAAAAGAGGCCTGTTTTGTCACAATTGAACACTTGTTGGGGGACGAATCCTTCAGCCTCTATGTACTCCTTGAATTCATGCACAAATTTTTCAGCCGCATGTTTATCTGAACTTGCTGCCTCACCATACCTTACAACACTGTGTATGCCACTACGCTTCTTGAATTTTTCAGACCAGCCTTTGCCGGCCTTAAATTCACTAACATCAGCACTCATTCCAGGCATTTTCTTTACAAGATTGCCTTTTCACAATTTATCAACTGCTCAAGACTATCTCCTGCTAATTGTTTCTCATTGATCCACACCAACAACAATTTCTTGACATCTTTGAGTGTTTGTGACCTCTGTTCTGTTACCACTTTTACCCCTTTCGCAACATCAGATTCCTTGATTTCTTTTTTCTTCGCCACGATGAAACTGATAGTTGATGCAGGCTTGGCATACATACTTGCGATGTCAGCCACACGTAAGCCACTTTCATATTTTCCAATGATTTCTTTCTTTATTTTTATCATATTTCTCACCTTCTTTACCAAAGGGCTGGTACTAGCAGCTTTCTTTGGGCCCATGGTGGCTTATTTAGCAGTCACACTGAATAAACAATTGCAAAAAACGATGAATTATTACGAAATGTTCCTATGACCTCGCAGGATAATGTTTACCCACTGAGAAACAAAGTGACACTGCCTCATAATGCATGTGTGGGAGGCTTTGTATACGTGCAGCACTTGGACAAGTACTGTACCACCGACAAGAACAGAGGAAAGTGACGAAAACTGAGCCAATATTATTATGGAAAAAGTCAGCGATAACTGAAATTCGCAAAAAAAGAGCTCAACAAAAAGGGAGGATTTATTGTACCTCCACTCATACTATTACTACTACTACTGCTACTACTACTACTGTAGTTACTACTACTTCTGTAGCTACTACTGCTGCTGTAGCTGCTACTACTACTACTACCACCACTGCTGCTGCTATCATCCCTACCTATCTTTCACCTTACATGGTACCTATATACCCTCTGTGTCCATGTATTGTTTATAACTGCTTGACAAAACTCCTGGAGAGTAAAACCTTGCCACAATACAATGTCACATTAGTCGCATCTGTGTCCACTTAACATTTTGTTGGTAATTCTGCCACTATTACTAATCCTCATCATGATGGTAAGAGATATCTCTCATCATGATGGTGAGACATATCTCATCATGATGATGAGAAATATCTCTCATGATGCCCACCTTGTATTGTAATTTATAGTGAGATCGTGAATTAGACACGTGTGCAACACCTGGCTTTTATTGATGTTGCAGTGCAAGACTGGCTGTTGTTAACTGAAGGTGTTGCAACAACCAGTGCCTTTTCTAGTTCACTATAGAGTTGATATACAAAGACAGTGGAAGACTTGTGTCCCAGATATACAGTTGACCCTTGAACTGTGCCGGCCCTCTTATACATGGATTTTTTTTCCAATAAATATGTTGGAAAAAAATTTGGGGGGAGATTTGCGACTAAAAAAAATTAAGAAAAAGTTAGATATGTCATAAATGTATTATTAAAAGTTAAAATTTATCAAAACTTACGTACACACAAACTATTGCAGATCGTACGTGTTCCATTACCAGCCCAGAGAAATGTAAACAAATGTAAAGTTGCAATATTAAATCATAAATAAATATGAACTTCTTTTTCACATTATGATTTTTGATGTCTAGTGTTAGTAAGACTTATAACATATACAGTGTCTTGTATCTTACAAGACAATATTGATGTAGGTACTGACAGACACTACAATGTTTTGTATTATACAAGACAATATTGATGTAGGTACCGACAGACACTACAATGTTTTGTATCATACAAGACAATATTGATGTAGGTACCGACAGATACTACAATGTTTTGTATCATACAAGACAATATTGATGTAGGTACCGACAGACACTACAATGTTTTGTGTCATACAAGACAATATTGATGTAGGTACTGACAGACACTACAATGTTTTGTATCATACAAGACAATATTGATGTAGGTACTGACAGACACTACAATGTTTTGTATCATACAAGACAATATTGATGTAGGTACCGACAGACACTACAATGTTTTGTATTATACAAGACAATATTGATGTAGGTACCGACAGACACTACAAT
The DNA here is from genome assembly GCF_038502225.1 of Cherax quadricarinatus. Lineage (NCBI taxonomy): Eukaryota > Metazoa > Arthropoda > Malacostraca > Decapoda > Parastacidae > Cherax > Cherax quadricarinatus. The sequence goes on along the minus strand of NC_091384.1, from coordinate 10,794,730 downwards.
GTTTTGTATCATACAAGACAATATTGATGTAGGTACTGACAGACAGATGATTCATCTTGTAAACAGATGACATAAACTTACAGTAATGATAAATACAATACTGTAACTGTATTTTCTCTTCCTCGTGATTTTCTTAATAACATTTTCTTTTTTCTAGCTCTGCTTTACTGTAGGAATACAGTATATAATACATATACAAAACGTGTCTTAATCGACTGTTTATGTTATCAGCAAGTTATTATTAGTTAATATTTTGAGGAGTGAAAAATTATACATGGATTTTTGACTGTGCCGGGGGGGGGGGGGACCTAACCCCCCACGTTGTTCAAGGGTCAACTGTATATTGTATATTAATTACTGTAATTTGTGCCTGCCACTCTTGTATTACATGTCAACTACAGTGTTTTGTACTTCACTGAGAAATACAAATTCGTGTTTGTTGTATTTAGTACGAAACACCGTGACAGCTGGCCGTCAGCACGTCAGTCTTGACGTGTGTGTCTTCAGATGAAGATACATGTTGCACACATGTCTAGTTCACCTCATTATTGCAATGTATCTTCAAATAAAGGGACTTAGTTTATTATCAGCCAAATTAGCTAAATCAGCACATTCAAAACTGAATTAGAATTTGATCTTATAACACAAATATAATCTAAGTACAACATAAGACTTAGAAACTCATCAACTAATTACACATATCCATTCTAGACAAACTAATCATAAGACTAATTATATCTAAATCTAGTATATAATTTAAAGGCTTGGGTAATGCAGTATGATCATTGGTTGCAATGAGGAGTGTTGCAAAGGAGGAACTGAAAACTCTCTTCTGGTTGCAGTTGAACCAAGAACTTGGGACCAACAGAGGACCCATGAACATTCCCTCCCCCCCTTGCAAGGCTCTGTTTATTCAGTCAGCTTTATTGCAAAGCTCTATATACAGTCACTCTAATGAAGTTCTATAAAGAGTCAGCTACCTTATAAAGTTCCTCAGTACAGTGGACCCCCGCTTAACGATCACCTCCAAATGCGACCAATTATGTAAGTGTATTTATGTAAGTGCGTTTGTACGTGTATGTTTGGGGGTCTGAAATGGACTAATCTACTTCACAATATTCCTTATGGGAAAAAATTCGGTCAGTACTGGCACCTGAACATACTACTGGAATGAAAAAAGTTCGTTAACCGGGGGTCCACTGTATAGCACTGGTAAATGCAACTGAAATTTCTTCTTAAGGTCTGACAAAAAAATTCTAATGCTCTCTCTCATGTCGTGCCATTATCCACCTGGCTGATGTATCGTGCTGTTATCCACCTGGCTGCTGTGTTGTGCCATCATCTACCCTGTTGTCGTGTCATGCCGTTGTCCGCCCGGCTGATGTGTTGTGCTGTCATTCGCCCAGCAGCCGTGTTGTGCCATCATCCACCTGGCTGCCATGTCATGCCATCATCTACCCAGCAGCTGTGTTGTGTCATCATTCACCCGATTGCCATGTCATACCATCGTTCACCCGGCTGCCGTCTCGTGCCATTGTCTACCCGGCTGCCATGTCATGCTGTCGTCCACCTGGCTTCCATTCTGTGCCATTGTCCACCCGGTTGCTGTGCCATGGGTAAACGACTCTTCACCATAAGAATTAAGTTTGGGCCACCTAAGGCTTTCCTGTGGGTTGCAGATGTCTGTTTTGAAGTGTTTTTTAGTTGCATAGGCTCGATTCTCCATCTACTAAGCCGCCTTCCTATTTGCACTACTTCCATTGCAGTATTGTGTGCTGGTGGTGTGTAAGACATTCACATTTGTCTTAAACATTATCCTGAATCTTCTAGAGCCACATATAGAGGTATACTCACTCCATGTATAACATCTGTGTGTCTTTATTGATGAATAAGACACATGTACAACACCTGGGTGTCTTTATTGATGAATAAGACACATGTACAACACCTGGGTGTCTTCACTGATGAATAAGACACATGTGCAACACCTGGGTGTCTTTACTGATGAATAATACACATGTACAACACCTGGGTGTCTTTATTGATGAATAAGACACATGTACAACACTTGGGTGTCTTTATTGATGGATAAGGCACATTTACAACACATGGGTGTCTTTATTGATGAATAATACACATGTACAACACCTGGGTGTCTTCACTGATGAATAAGACACATGTTCAACACCTGGGTGTCTTTATTGATGAATAATACACATGTACAACACCTGGGTGTCTTCACTGATGAATAAGACACATGTTCAACACTTGGGTGTCTTTATTGATGAATAAGATACATGTTCAACACCTGGGTGTCTTTATTGATGAATAAGACAAGTGTACAGTGTCTGTACTCTGAGGGATGAGTGAGGATGTTACAGTTCTGGAGGTGGGAAGTACAGTGCCTGTACTCTGAAGAATGAGTGAGGATGTTACAGTTCTAGAGGTGGGAAGTACAGTGCCTGTACTCTGAAGGATAAGTGAGGATGTTACAGTTCTGGAGGTGGGAAGTACAGTGTGTGTACTCTGAAGGATGCATGAGGATGTTACAGTACTGGAGGTGAGAAGTACAGTGCCTGTACTCTGAAGGATGAATGAGGATGTTACAGTTCTGGAGGTGAGAAGTACAGTGCCTGTACTCTGAAAGATGAGTGAGGATGTTACAGTTCTGGAGGTGGGAAGTACAGTGCCTGTACTCTGAAGGATGAGTGAGGATGTTACAGTTCTGGAGGTGAGAAGTACAGTGCCTGTACTCTGAAGCACAGGTGAGGTTTGAACTGTAATATCTGTACACCTCTGACAAAACAGTGATAAAGTGAGTGATGATGAAAGTGTTTTCTTTTTTTGGGGTCACCTGCCTTGCTGGAAAACGACCTCTCTGTTAAAAAAAATAATCTGAGGCCAGTAAAAGGCTCTTGATCCAAGGAACTACATTCGCCTAACATTTCCGTGATCAAATTTGAGTTCACTCTATTTCTGACCTGCTGTGTGACCCGTACAGATACACAGTCAGCTTCCTTATCAAACGTATCTGTATAATTCATTTTTTGAAAGATTTTTTATGTACTCTTCAATTTTGGATGACCTTTTCCAACAGCATTACCAAAAAATCACACTGTATAGAGGAGCCCTGTAAGAGAACTGACTGGAGGCCTGGTCACAGACCGGGCTGCGGGGGTGTTGACCCCCGGAACTCTCTCCAAGTAAACTCCAGGTATATAGAGGACCTTTATAAGAGAACTGTATTTAGAGGAACTTTGTAAGAGAACTGTCTAGAATAGCAGTGTGTGCTGACTGATTAGTTATTTATCAAGTCAGGTCATTTGTTGGATCCAATCCAAGAATCTGCCATCCCATCCCTGGGTAACATGGGGTTTCTCACCTCTGTCTAAACAAGGGTAGTTTGTGTTCCATGTGTAGACGTATTTCCAGTCTGAATGCTTTACAACATTATTTCTTTTTTTGAAGTATACAAAATGTAGTTTACATGTAATAAAATATTGTTAAGCACAAAAGAAAGCTACTAAGTATTATTGTGAATTTTCGGGGGGGGGGCGCCCTGTTATATGTGGCATTTTGCCAAGAAGAGGTGTTGGTAATGAATGGTTGTCCAGAGCAATTGGTATTAATTGTTGGCTGGATAAACACTGTAAGGATAATGCAGTACCATTCATTGACAACTGGGACAACTTCTATGGTCGAAATGACATGTATGCCAGGGATGGGGTTCACTTATCCAGGGCAGGTGTGGGTTTTCTTGCTAACTCAGTTGAGGGGGTTGTTAGGACTTTAAACTAGGATTAGTTAGAGGTATGGGTTTAGAAATGATAAATAATGAGTATGGATATATTGACTTATGCTCTGATATTAAGAATCTTAATAGTAACTGTCATGGAGTAACTCTGGGTAATGATAATTTCAGAAATTTTGTAAAAACAAAGATGAATAGGAAAAATGTGCAGAAGAAAAAACGTATGATGGTATTTTATGCTAACAGTCGAAGTGCAAGAAATAAAATTAATGAACTACGTTTGGTAGCATGTGCTGGGAACTTTGATATCATTGCATTACCTGAAACGTGGTATGATTTAAAGAGTCGGGATATGACTGCTGAGTGTAATATTCAGGGATTTAAGTTATTCAATGTGGATAGATGTAATGGGAAGGGGGGAGGAGTTGCATTGTATGTTCGAGAAAATATTAATTGTTGCATAAAAACAGGTATAAAAATAGATGGAGCAGTAACAGAGTCTGTTTGGGTAGAGTTCGTGGAGGGTCAAGAAAAACTAATTCTAGGTGTAATATACCGACCTCCAGGCTTGGATCACGATAGAGGGAGACTTCTTTGGGACGAAATTGTTAGGGCTTCTAGACACAATAACATAGTCATAGTAGGGGACTTTAACTTTAGTCAAATTGACTGGAATTCTTTGACAGGTAATCTGGAGTCCAGTGACTTTATGGAAACAGTTCAGGACTGTTTTCTGAAGCAGAGCATAACAGAGCCTACCAGGGGTAATAATTTGCTAGACCTAGTCTTGTCAAATAAGGATACACTCGTGAATAATCTGGAGATCACTGAAGAGCTTGGCGCAAGTGATCACAAATCCATCACTTTTAGCATTAACTGGGAATGCAAGAATAATGATAATACAGTAAAAATCCCTGATTTTCGTTCTGCCAATTATAATGGACTTAGGGAACACCTGTCTAATCTTGATTGGGGTTATCTAGCTAATGATTTTATTGATGATGATCATACTTATGATTATGAAGGGATCTGCTTTTATGATTGTTTTCTCAATAATGTACACCGTGCCCAGAGTATATACATTCCCCAGAGATATATTAGGTCTAATAATAATGATCCCAAATGGGTTAACAGGAGGCTAAAGCATCTATTAACAATTTGAGCACACATACAGAGGTACAAAAAAATACAGGTAAGAGCAGCATGCCAAAGCCACTTATACTATGCATAGCATTACGGGCTGGCTTAAAATTAACTTAAGATTAACTAAGCAATGATGAAATCAGTGATAAAACATTAATGTAAACAGATTACTGTAAAGCACAAGTGAGTATTACAAAGACAGGTCATATGGTTGTATGCATTGTTGTACATTCAGTAGAATGGAGTATTCTGTTAGGTAGTGTATTTAAAAAATAATAAAGTTGGGGAGAAAAGGGGAATGACCAATATGTTCAGCTTAAAAGAGAAGTAAAAAAGGGGATTAGAAAGGCTAAACGTGACTATGAAATTAGAGTTGCTAATGAATCAAAGACTAATCCAAAGGGGTTCTTTCAAGTGTATAGGACGAAGGTGAAGGAAAAAGTAGGACCTCTGAAAATTGGGAATGGACAGCTGACGGATAATGAACTGGAAATGTGTTCCTTATTTAATGACTATTTTTTGTCAGTTTTTACACAGGAAGATGTAAATGAGATTCCAGTAATTAACAATTATTTAGTTCCTGATGAATTTAAGTTAACTAATATTACTGTCACGAGGGACATGGTTATTAAACAGATAGACAAACTGAAGCAAAATAAGTCCCCGGGACCCGATGAGCTGTTTTCCAGGGTACTTAAGGAATGCAAGATGGAGCTTAGTCAGCCATTAACGAGTGTATTCAATGCGTCCATCCTTACCGGTGTTGTGCCAGAGTTGTGGAAGATGGCTAATGTGGTTCCTATATTCAAATCAGGGGATAAGTCCACTCCTTCAAATTACCGTCCAATAAGCCTGACATCTATAGTGGGCAAGTTATTAGAATCAATTATAGCTGACATTATCAGAAGTCACCTTGAAGAGCATAACTTGATAAATGAATCTCAGCATGGATTCACGAGAGGTCGTTCCTGCCTGACAAACTTACTGACGTTCTTCAATAGAACATTTGAGGCAGTTGACAGTGATAAGGAATATGATATTGTTTATTTGGATTTTAGTAAAGCCTTCGACAGAGTACCTCACAAGAGACTCTTAAGAAAAGTGGCAGCTCATGGTATAGGAGGTAAAGTTCTAGCATGGATTGAGGCATGGCTTAACAATAGAAAGCAGAGAGTTACCATTAATGGAGTGAAATCTGAATGGGGATTAGTCACTAGTGGCGTTCCACAAGGATCAGTTTTGGGCCCTCTCTTGTTCGTAATTTACATTAATGACCCTGATGAAGGGATTACTAGTGACATGAGTAAGTTTGCAGATGATACAAAGATAGGCCGTATAATTCACTCTGAGGATGATATCAATGAACTCCAGGACGATTTTGACAAATTAATGTCTTGATCTGAAAAATGGCTGATGAAGTTCATTGTGGATAAGTGTAAGGTACTTGCCCTTGGTAATGAAAATAACCCTCGAAGCTATAATCTAGGTGAAGTAGAGCTTGATCATACAGAATGTGAAAAAGACTTGGGAGTCATGATAAGCAGAAATCTAAAGCCAAGACAGCAGTGCCTTAGTGTGTGCAACAAGGCCAACAGATTACTTGGATTTATCTCAAGAAGTATAAGTAGCAGAAGTCCAAAAGTTATTTTACAGCTCTATACATCACTAGTGAGGCCTCATTTAGATTATGCTGCTCAGTTTTGGTCCCCTTACTACAGGATGGACATAGACTCATTAGAGAACATACAGAGAAGAATGACTAAAATGATTTACTGTGTAAGGAACCTCCTGTATGAAGATAGACTTAAAGCCTTAAATCTCCACTCTCTGGAGAGGCGTAGAATGAGGGGAGATATCATTGAAGTGTATAAGTGGATGACAGGCATAAACAAGGGAGATATTAATAAAGTACTGAGGGTGTCGAACCAGGTAAGAACCAGAAATAATGGATATAAGTTGGATAAATTTAGATTTAGAAAGGACATAGGTAAGTACTGGTTTTCTAACAGAGTTGCAGATGCGTGGAACAGTCTTCCCAGTGGGGTGATAGAGGCTAGGACCTTGGGTAGCTTTAAGAAGAGACTGGACAAATATATGAGTGGGAGGGGCTGGGTTTAATTGGTGTCATGGGGTACGGGAGTTATTTCTTGGGTAGCTTTAGGTAGAGGTCGTTTTGATAAGGACCTGCCTCATATGGGCCAGTAGACCTTCTGCAGTGTTCCTACATTCTTATGTTCTTATGTAATACTAATGCTTTCACATTACTTAAGACAAAATGTGAAGGTTTCAGTGTGTGGACATTCCATGTGGGCAGTAACTCATTAACTCACATATATGAATGCTTTTGGTAGTATTGGTAACAAGCACTTACCCGCTTGTTGCGTGGAGTGTGTTACGTCGGGTAGTGTTTCAGGAATCCCATGAAATACTGTGTTAGAGTTGCAGTTTAACACCCAGATTAGTGAGACAAGAGATGATGTCTTGTCGGTATAGTGTGTGAGTGACTGGTCAGGGAAAGTCCCTCCCTATCCACACTTTGGGATGTGACTTGTGAAGGGCAGTGGCCGTCACTGTACAAGCTTAGTGCTGTGACTTACGAGGGAAGGTTGCCCTCACTCTACTAAGCTGGTGATGTGACAAGGCCCAAAATTATGAGGTAGGTCCATCACCTCACCATTAATGGATCTTTGAATGACTGAAGAGGCAGGCAGTAGGCTACCTGCCCTCCAGGCCAGTGTCCAGGACAGCGTCTGAGGCCGGTGTCTGGGCCAGTGTCTGGGCCAGTTGTGTAATTGGGCAGGCCTATATGAAATTATTGTTTGTACTAGGTTACTTTACTTTTCAACTCTAAGTTGTGAACTCATACAAGAAACTGAATACATATTAGCCTATTGAAACTTCTTCACTAATTTAGTCTAATAATTTAGAATTGGTAGTTGAAGTGTGACAACATTGGATGTAGGCTCACACATCATGTTGTCTCCCTTAACTTTCTCACTTTTAACATCTTTCCACCCTCTTCCCCAAGACCTAATAACAGGAAATCCACTAATTTCCCACACTGACTGTGTGTGGAGGAGCTATGTGAGAGAGCCGACTGTAGCACTTTCCCTTTCGTACAACAGACAAATGGCCAATAGATAAAATTCATACTCTGTTTATGCATTTTGCAATTCACCCTGTTCTCTAATCACCTTTATTTTCAGGGCAATTTTGTCAACTGTGTGAGGCTAAGGTACTAACATAATTTTCTCTCTCATCTTACAGGGCCTGTCACGCCTGTATTTAGAAGACAATCTTCAAGCTACCCTGCAGGCAGGCTTTAGCGTAGCTTCTCACCATCACATGTCACTTGTTATATGGACACTAAGGCAAAAATGTCTACGGTAAATCCTCTGAGTGAAGCAATCACTGCCCAGCCCAACAGAATCAATGTTGATACTGTCAGTTGAGGCGGGTGAGAGTGTCTACCCAGGGTACTGACATAGTGTGTTTGTGTGTGTGTCCGAGTAAGACTTGCAATGACTGTACTCAACTGTATGTGGTTGCAGGGGTCGAGTCACAGCACCTGTGTCATGCTGTGGGTGGTGTGCTAGCCCACTGCTCTCTCTCCCCACACAGCCAAACCTGAAAGTGAACCAGATTTGATTCAAATAACATACAGTACATGGGATACAGTATATCCATCCTTTTGTGGATTACAGCCAAACTGGAGATATGTATAGAACTTGAATTTATATCGCCAAATTTAAAAAAAGCCTATATTTTAATTCAGTAAATGACTCTTCAGTAAGTGTTTTTCACTTGTGCCCAGGTGACACAGCAGCAGAAAGGTGGTGAGGTGGATACTGACCGTTATGCTCAAAACAACGTGTTAAAGAAGACTTTCGCTAAGAATTTATACAAAGTCCTCGATGACAATACTGTTGATCTTAAATGACATAAGCAGAGGTGACATTGGTTTATAAATGGGGTGAAAGTGTTTGTATCAATGCACTCTTACTACGACGAAAGAAAGAGGTCGTGTGATAACGTTGTTCTACGCTCCTGACACTACCAACACAATATTTGTGTCCCTGTTCAAGACTCTGAGCCTTATTTATAACCCCCAATAATACTCCATTTGCCATGTGTTGTAAATAAGAACATAATAATTGTTGGGATGTAACAAGTACGGTTCAGAGTACTTGCTGGAGAAGTTTGTTTTCTTTTAGAATCGGAAGAATGTGGCATTTGGTCTGTAGTAGATCCGGGGTGTCTTGGTGCCCACTGCAAGCGCTGTGCCTTCCAATCATGTACACTGAAAGCAATTTTGTTTCCTTAGATGAGGAACTGCGCTTGGATGAAGTAATGTCGGTACGGCTGTGCATAATTTTTTGGTGCAAGTTTTATGGATCTGTGGAGTGATTAGAGATTGTGGACCTTTGTGGGCTGTTACACACCAAAAAAAAAAATGATCATTTTCCCTGAATATTGTGAATATTTTTAATAAGGACACATACCAAGTGAAATGTTTAAATTTGTGTCTTGTGTAGACGTAACTACAGCCAAAGGTGACAATGTGACAACATTTGGTCTACTGGTACCGACCAGGGTTCACATCTGACTACAACAAGCAAATTCAACAGACAAAACTTGGTTTGTTTTATTAAGCAGATGTATTACTATTGACTTGTCATTTGGTGTGGATGGTGCATATTCTCATTTGGCATTTCTATTTGTCTAAGGTTCGGCCTTATTGGGTAACTCGTTTGAAACGAAAGCTGAAAAGGTTTGATTAGATCCTTCATGGGTGATTGGTTTACTCTCAGCTTAACTCATAAGAGGAGACAATATTAACACCATACTGAAGGAATATTCTTAACTGACAACTCGAAAAATATATGAATTTGTTATCCATATTTGCTAAAGGAGCATTTGCTAAAATGTTACTTGAAGCATTTGCTAAAGGAGCATTTGCTTATGTGTTAGCTGAAGAAGCATTTGCTGAATTAGCATTTGCTGAGGTACCCTCAAGAGAGAGGGGCAAAAATTGTTTGCTAAATTGTCAAGAAATCTTGTATTAAACAGACCGTTGAGCAGTGATCTGTACTGGCAATACTTTATTATGGTCAGTTTGGATATTTTATTTCTCTGGAGAAGCTGCGGTGTTATTCTTTTATTATTAATATATCTCGTCGCCAAGAAAGAATGCACAGTGGTCTTGATCAAAGATAATATATCAAATATAGTGTGAATAATTTAGGGGAAAATTGTAGGAATTTTTAGAATTGTTAGGACGGTATTTTAAGATATCATTTCCATATTTGTATGTTAAAGTAACTTGCAAGCATTTGATTTGCCGTCTGCTTACAATAAGAGCAACCCCCCCATTGTTTGGGACTCCAATAAACGCTTTTGTTACTTGGCAGAACAAATGTTAGCAGGAGTTTCTTAGGATGGTTAAAGTCTGGTTATTAATATATAAACACAAATACAATAGTGTCAATATTGTTGGTAATATTATACCATTTTAAACAACGCACAGGAGATATTAATATGGTCCGGTTTGTGTAAAATCTTTCATTCCTGGCAACTTTTCCGTCACTGCTCCAGTTTCTCCCCTTTTAAAAGATGTTGTGAATTAGGTTTAGAATATGTCTTTAATATGTTCCCGTTTTCACAGTAATATCGCAATGCCTATTATATTATTTAATGTTTAATGAGGTGGTTGTTCAGCTTAGTACTCTAGCTCTGACGATCAAGTAGTTTAAGCCCTTGCTCGAGCAAAGACAGTTTCTATGTCTCTCCATTAATACGGGTCAAAACGCACAATATCACACACACACACACGCCACTTTGCGTTTAGTTTAGCTTCTCGTGTTGCGTTCTTGGGAGGAGGAGGAGGAGGAGGAGATGAAAAAGATGATGATGATGATGGTGATGAAGGAGGAGGAGGAGGAGGAGTGCTCTGCTTCATACTGCCCTTCATGTGATGGTTGACCTCCTTCCTGACCACCCTTGAGTTGACCTCTCCGCTGGCCAGACATTTTACCGTGCTCACAGAAACCTAGGCCAGTCCATTGGTAAATAACCCCATTGGGTAATGCGGTTGCATTAGGGCGATGCCCCAAGGGTCGGTTGAGAGGCGGGTCCACCGTAGTCACAACATGGGGCCTCAGTCATTGTCGTTGTCTCGTCACTGGTGCTCATGAGCTGCTCTTTGTACGGAGGCAGAAACTGACTCTTCTCGAGACTAATACGGCTTTGTTTTGAACTAGTTAGGATGAATGCGTTCTATTGCTCTCTCTCTTTAGACAAAATGTTGTGCAGTCAGCATCTGTCAGCCTCAGTCTGTTGGCTTTTGTGACTGGCAGAACCAGTTAATGAGTTACACACATGTGCAACACCCACGTATCTTTATTGACGACTCATTTCATGAATGAGCGAGTGTTTTTTAGTTAGCCTAGAGGCTATGTGTTGAAGGCAGTGCAAGATGAGGCAGTGAATCCGTCAGCCTTGAAGAAAATGGAAGAAATGCCTTAGTAATAAAGAGAGGTGTTGCACATCTGTGCCATTCATCAACTTGTGGTGATTGTGAACCCTAATAAAGGAAACAGATGTGTAGAGGTGTCGTGTGAGGCAGACAGCTGCTGTCTGCGCACAGGACAACTGTGTCACACATTTTGGTGCCAAGTTGTGGCTGCTGCAAAGCTTTATTCTTCATTGAGGTCGTTCTCAATAATTTACCGAACGAAGCGTTTATCGTTATTTTATCCCATTTCACTGTGTTCCGCCAGAAAGTTGGTGTATGTGGTCTAGGCTCTGTCATTCCCCTTGGTTAGTGTCTGTGCTTATGCATGAGTACATGAAGTGTCTTCTATCTTCATTGGACAGTTATGCATAGTTTTCAATATAATTAATCAAAGACGATCTTTAGGGTGGACAGTTCATTGGACATCTACGTATGGAGCATTGAGGGGTAGAGGAGTAGCTCCCGGTGAGAGAAACATGTATAGATGTTGTTGTTGTTGGAGTGATGATAATCATCAAGTTTGCTTTGAAAAATGTATCATTTTTGTAGACTATCTAGTGGTCACAAACATTTCTGTGATTGTACATGCAGTTCCAGGTCAGCAACAGTTTAAATGACATTGTGTGGTCATTGAACTTGTAAGTAACTTTCAGATGCAGGTGTTTTTAACCAGCACACAGAGTAATTAGTACATCACACTAACCAACACGTGACCAAAGATGCGACATAACTTACTACAATCTCCGCAGAATCCGGGAGATTTTTCCACACGGTAAAGTGACCATTACGTACTACTAGAATAAAGGCTACTATTGTGCTACAACACGCTCACACTGCCAGGGCGGGCCTTGGGGACGTGGACGGTTCCTGGACTCCCTCCCCCCCAATACCCCCACCCCCACCCCCAAGCCCCCACCACCCTTTGACACGGGTCACACCCCTGCGTGTCCACTTAATTTGGAAGTAAACGAGGTCAGACATCACTTGCGTGTCTTAATATCCCACCTTATGTCTCTGCTGCCACCAATATGGCTGAATATTCCCATCAGCCAAAGCCAGAGGTAAATATGTCTGGCAGGTTGTGTCTCGTCCTTGGACGACCTTCACCACAACTCTGATGACTACCTCCACCACTGTCACCACCACCGTTGCCACCACCACTGCCACCACCACCGTCATCGACACCACTGTCATCTTAATCGTCACTACCACCATCGCTTCCACCACTGTCACCTCTACCACCATCATTGTTGCTTCCACCACTGTCAACACCACCAGCACATCCACCACTGTCACCACCACTCACCACGACACCAAGGAAGCAACTTTGGTAAGGTAGAAATTTACTATCGATGGTGAGGTAGAAATTTACTATAAATAATTTTATTGGTGAATAAGACACATGTACAACACCTGGGTAACTTTATTGATGAATAAGACACATGTACAACACCTGGGTATCTTTATTGATGAATAAGACACATGTACAACACCTGGGTGTCTTTATTGATGAATAAGACACATGTACAACACCTGGGTGTCTTTATTGATGAATAAGACACATGTACAACACCTGGGTATCTTTATTGATGAATAAGACACATGTACAACACCTGGGTATCTTTATTGATGAATAAGACACATGTACAACACCTGGGTATCTTTACTGATGAATAAGACACATGTACAACACCTGGGTATCTTTATTGATGAATAAGACACATGTACAACACCTGGGTGTCTTTATTGATGAATAAGACACATGTACAACACCTGGGTGTCTCAAATAATGAATAAGTCATATGTATAGCACTTGGGTGTCTTTATTGATGAATAAGACACACATAAAATACTTTGTGAACAGCATACTTCTCCACTCTTCAAAAACTTGAAGTTACTTAATATACAAAATATACACTCATACTCCTGTTACTACTATATATGTAGAACATATAGTTGCAACACGAGCACTCTGCAGTCTTCCTTGATAACTGCAACACAACACACAGACATAACACAAAACACAAAACACAAATACATGTATCTCTTTGATATCCCCAGTGTCTGACTCAACCTGTGTATAAAGTCTTTGTGCATAACTGGTCCAAAGATCAGTGTGTATAACTGGTCCAAAGATCAGTGTGTATAACTGGTCCAAAGATCAGTGTGTATAACTGGTCCAAAGATCAGTGTGTATAACTGGTCCAAAGATCAGTGTACATAACTGGTTCAAAGATCAGTGTACATAACTAATCCAAAGATCAGTGTACATAACTGATCCAAAGATCAGTGTAAGACTGGTCCAAAGTTCAGTGTAAGACTGGTCCAAAGATCAGTGTACATAACTGGTCCAAAGATCAGTATATATAACTGGTCCAAAGGTCAGTGCACATAACTGGTCCAAAGATCTGGACTTCACTGCCTGAAGTATTGAGAGGTCTCCTGTCTGTCAGTTGATTCAAAGTTGTTAAAAAACACCTCATCTCCCTAATATAATTGAAACAACAATACTTTATGTGAAGTAAAACCAACTCATTTAACTCCATTCCTTTTCTTCCAGTCTTCCATCAACTGTGTCTCTTTTCTTCCAGTCTTCCATCAGCTGTGTCCCTTTTCTTCCAGTCTTCCATCAACTGTGTCCTTGTTCTTCCAGTCTTCCATCAACTGTGTCCTTGTTCTTCCAGTCTTCCGTCAACTGTGTCCCTTTTCTTCCAGTCTTCCAGCAACTGAGTCCCTGTTATTCCAGTCTTCCTCCAACTCTGTCCCTGTTCTCCTTCCAGTTTTCCTCCAATTCTCCTCTTCAAGGAGGGGGGAGGGTCCTTGCTGTGGTGAAAAGGCTCTTGGTCTGAGGAACTGCACCTTTTATTCTTCCTAAGACCAAACCTAACTGCCCCCCTATTCCTCCTTTCCCCATCCCATCCTTCCCATCCTAACTCCTCTCCCCATATTACCCCTCTATTTCCTTCAGCAATTTGGGGCTTTTGGGGCTCCCCTCTCTGAAATTATAGCTCCTGGGTCGAAGGAAGACTATCGCTGTCTATCCCATTACGTTGAGGCCCTCGGTGGTGTTGTTTGCCGTGGAATCTGGATCACCTCTGGAGTTCCAGAGGGCGGCTTTAGGTGTCTTTTGAGTTGGTTCTACGAGGTGGCAGCCAAAGGATGGGTGTGTCTTGCAGTGGGATTCTGAATATTCTCTCCTTTGTCTGCCGAGGTGTCTGGTGAATGTGAGGTTGTTATCCTGGACTGCTGGTTTACTGGTGTGAAGAGTATGGTAGAGCACGGGTTCCATGTAGCATCTGTACTATCAGCTGCACCGAGGGTCCTCCTGGGTGTAGAGGAGGATATACAGTCCCTTTCATTTCTCCTGGGAGCTATCCCTCCACACACATCTTTTTAAACAACAACAAAAAAAGAAAAGAATCCTTATCATGGGGTTACATTCCCATGAAATCTCTCCTCCCAGACCCCTTCCTTCCCTAGTGGCAGCCTCCCAAGACCTTGGCACATCCACAAACTCTTTCTTGAACCTCTCAAAGAACCCAGTACCTCTTTGCCCATCTCTGATGTCAGGGTTCACACTGACCCTGTTGATTCATTGGACCTCTGCATGACCTTGACTATGATTTCGGCTTCTTCCTCTATATTGTGTTAATTTCTGGATCGTCTACACATCTCAGGATGGCCAACCTCTGGCCCCCCATCCAAACACCTCTGACCTCTCACAGATGACACTAACCAGGTTACCTCACTCTTTTCAGAAGTGACTGGCTAGACAATTTCTTTCCTTACTCTCTTGTGTCTCAAGGTGCCTCATGGACTAAATTCTTTATTCTCCAACTGATATCTCCCTCAGACTATCTCTCAGACCATAGTATCAGTAAGGTGCTCCTTTGCCATGGTGGACAAAATGGCATATGCATTGTCATGGTATAAAATGCTCGCAATCTTCCCATTCTTAACACCACTGACGACGCTCCAGTTATGATTCACAAATATTTCCCTCAATTCTTTCTACAGAACTGTTGTACTTCCACATACCATCCTCATGTATGATGCTGACATTATGTAGGAACTCGACTCCAGGATCTCCAGATTATTAAAGTGGACACTTTCATGTTTCCTGCCCCTAGCCAGGTAGTACGTAATATAGCTAAGTTAACGTTTGGCTACCCCGAGCATCCATTTTCTGTGTATATAGTGGGGCAGCACTTACAAGTGTGGTAATTAATCCCTCCTCCATAACAGTGTAGAAATTGCTGACACTTTGGCCACCCAGCAAAATATTGGAGGTCAGTGACAGAGCAGCCTGTCTGTGGTGCTGCTGACCATAACAGTCCTGTAAAGAGGCACACCCTTCTTATTCTCACCATTGCCCTTTTTTTTTTTAAGGAGAAGATCCACTGTCTTAGTAAAGATAAAAAGGGTTTCTCTTATGCCATGGCAGTTTCCCATCTCTGTCTTCATGCGAGACTCCCATGACTTTCTTATTCCAGAGTTACTATACGGCCTCCTCTCAAGGAAGGTTCCTTGATGCTGGTAAGGGGATCTTGATCTGGGGAATTGGATCTGTGCTCCAGTTTCCGGAATTGAGCCTGAATACCTTCCATTCTCCCCCACATGCGCTGTATAATCCTATGGATTTAGTGCTCCCCCATGATTATAATAATACTTCTAGACGACCTCAAACCTCAGTAGTACCTAATTTCACAATCTGCTCGGTAGTACCTACTTCCACAATCTCCTCTGTAGTACCTACTTCTACAATCTCCTCGGTAATACCTACTTCCACAGACTAACCCTCTTGCAGTCCTAGGCTCCGAGGTTCCTACCTGATCTGCTCTCCTTACTTATCTCTCTTGTGTGTTTCTGTGTCTACACAACCTTCCCCAACTAAATCACCTTGTATTCCCACTTCTACAAAGTCTAAAACATCACCGAAGTACAAAATTCCTTCAGTCTCTAACTCTTATATCCTCCTCCACACTTTACTTTTCCTGCCTAAGTCTAACATTTACCTCGTAATACATCTGTTATCGTTGTGGAAGTTTATTCACCCCTTCGTAGAGTTGCTTGCTCTCCTGTCCCCACACAAGTTCCTTCCCATCCTCTCCTGTCCCCACACAAGTTCCTTCCCATCCTCTCCTGTCCCCACACAAGTTCCTTCCCATCCTCTCCTGTCCCCACACAAGCACCTTCCCATCCTCTCCTGCCCCCACACAAGTTCCTTCCCATCCTCTCCTGTCCCCACACAAGTTCCTTCCCATCCTCTCCTGTCCCCACATAAGTTCCTTCCCATCCTCTCCTGTCCCCACTCGAGTTCCTTCCCATCCTCTCCTGTCCCCACTCGAGTTCCTTCCCATCCTCTCCTGTCCCCACTCGAGTTCCTTCCCATCCTCTCCTGTCCCCACTCGAGTTCCTTCCCATCCTCTCCTGTCCCCACACAAGTTCCTTCCCATCCTCTCCTGTCCCCACTCGAGTTCCTTCCCATCCTCTCCTGTCCCCACACAAGTTCCTTCCCATCCTCTCCTGTCCCCACATAAGTTCCTTCCCATCCTCTCCTGTCCTCCCTCGAGTTCCTTCTCATATCTTTGTTCATACTTCGCTGCATTACACTGCAGTTCACATCTACCTGAATAAGTGGTATACAGTCTGTTCCTTGTATCTTTCACATTTTCGACCATTATCTGTTCAAGATGATTTTCTAGTTTCTTCCCTTCCTCCACCACTCATTATATTAGGTGATTTTAATACTCATTATTACCTCTGGGGAGTGTCTCACTGTGACTCTCATGGCGATCAGTTAGAAACTCTTCTCACATCTCTTTCCTCTCTGTTTTAAATACTGGTACTCCCATTCACTTTGATCGTCACACTCAAACGTTCTTTTACATAGATTTCTCTGTTTCTCTTCACCTGCACTCGACTTTACCTGAATTTTGGTGCCAAATTTACGTGACATCGGTCATTTTCCTATTCTTATTTCCCATACATATTTTCAACCTCCTCATATCTCACGTTAGCAGTTTGAATGTACATATTGGGCCCTTTTCTTGTGCTCAACCTTTTTTGTTTTTTGGGGCGAGGGACCTTCTCTTTTGTCTTCCACTGGTGAGCTGTTATAATTATTTTCGACCTGTTTTAACCACAGCTTCAAATACAATCCGCCAAACCTGAAGTAAGCACTCAGAAATACGTGCCTTAGTGATCTCCTACTTGTGCTCTTGCGGGACATTTTAAGCTTGCTGTTTGGGAACATTATTGGTACAGTAAGACCACAGAGTACCTCTTGTTTTTAAACAAGCAAAGGCAGTTACCTGGCATGTATTCCATGAAGCAAAACACACTTGCTGGCTGGATTATTTTTCTATTGCCACTTCCACTTCCTCCATGAGTTTAGTTTGGAAAAAAAAGTACGGAAATTGAGTAGCAGGTACTTTTAAGACTTAGCTCTGGTTCTTAAGGTTCCTGGCATCAGCGCTGCTGACCCTACTGCAGTTGCCACAGCAGTTGGAAATCATCTTGTCCGCATACCTCAGGGCCTCTATCTGTGCCCCTCATTTCTTCCTCCAAAACTGCCAGAGTTTACACCTTTAGATTTTTCTTCTATAATAATTAGAGTTTTATAATGTATCTTTTATGCTTTGAAAACTTGATTCAACACTTTCCACTTGCTGACCATCAGCAGCTGGACCTTATGGCATACGTTTTAGTATTCTCCGGTATTTACATCCATCAGCCCTCGTAGTCCTGTTACCGTCTTACGTTTCTTTAATTTTCTTTGGTCACAAGGGGTTCTTCCTCATCCATTGAAAACTACCATTGTTCTTCCCTTTCATAAACCAGGTACTTCAGGCCATATGGTGCCTCCACTATCAACCCATCGTTCTTACTAGTGCAGTTTGCAAATTTCTGGAATGTCTAGTTAATAAAAGTTTGGTGTGGTGTTTGGAGACACATAATTGTCTTTCCACTCATCAATTTGGCTTTTATAATGGCTGATCCACTATAAACTCCTTACTTCATATAGATACCTATGTTAGTATACAGTGGACCCCCGCATAACGATTACCTCCAAATGTGAGCAATTATGTAAGTGTATTTATGTAAGTGCGTTTGTACGTGTATGTTTGGGGGTCTGAAATGGATTAATCTACTTCACAATATTTCTTATTGTAACAAATTCGGTCAGTACTGGCACCTGAACATACTTCTGGAGTGAAAAAATATCGTTAACCGGGGGTCCACTGTACAGTACTTGGTTATTTAAGTTTTTTTTTTATCTTGACAACGTATAACACTACCTGGTGGTACAACATCTTAGCTCAACCTCATTCCTTACACCTACATCATTATCTGCCGCTTTTCCTTAATTTTTTTATTA
The DNA here is from genome assembly GCF_038502225.1 of Cherax quadricarinatus. NCBI lineage: Eukaryota > Metazoa > Arthropoda > Malacostraca > Decapoda > Parastacidae > Cherax > Cherax quadricarinatus. Next base: position 10,775,941 of record NC_091384.1, on the reverse strand, counting down.
TGAGAGACATTTCTGTGTCCGAGTTAATATGGTTTCCCCTGAATATGTCCAGGCTGAAGGTGTCCCTCAGGGTTGTGCTCTTAGCACCACTCTTTTGTTTCTACTTATCAATGACCTTGTCTCTGTTCTCCCGTCTAATATTTGGTAATTACTTTATGCTAATGACTTTGCTATAGCTTGCACAGGCTCTAACTACCGCCTAGTAGCAACCCTTCCTCCCCCCCCCTCTCTCTCTCTCTTTCAAGAATTCTATCGACCTGTTTCCCATTGGGCCACTACTCATGGGCTTAAATTTTCTGTTACTAAAACACGTCAGATTACTTTTACTAGACACTCTTATCTCTAATGCTGCAATATACCTGTATGGTTCACATATCCCTGAACGAGATAAAGTCATCCGGTTTGGGGCAACAAGCAGGTGGATTCGGCTGTGCGGTCAGCTGTTCATGACTGCCATGTTTTGTATAGGGGTAGTCCATTCTCAGACTATTTTGCAGTAGTCTCTAGACAACTTCACAACCGTTGGCAACAATTATAGTCCGAGTTTTGATTTATAAAAATAGTATTCTTTCAAACCTAGTTTGGGTTTCTGGTTTTCTCATCATTGTTGTCGTGTTTGAGAACTACACTCCGCAGTCTTCCTATCGGACACACACGCCTCACTCATGGCTATTTCAGGGAGAAGCACCCAGCACCATTCTGTGAGAATTGTCAAGTTCCATTGTCAGTTCACCATTTACTAATAGACTGTCTTGTCTACCAGTAGGCACTTAGAATTTACCTCTGACATCATCATGACTCTAACATCCTTACTTTATCTGACCTCCTCACTGACGGTCCCACCTTTGACAGACTCCCTCTTTGATTTTTTTTCCTCAGCAACAGTTTTATTACACCAACTTTTGTTATATTATCCCTTTTTCACTCCTCACTAACCTCACTGACTCTGCCTCTGGCATACTCTTCAACCCCGCTGTCTGATGTTTGCACATTACATCTTCAGCACACCCCACTCTACACCACTATATGATCCTTCTGGGTTTAGCACTTCTTACAGTCTTCACTGTTCTTCTTCCAGTCTTTCATCAACTGTGCCACTGTTCTTCAAGTCATCAACTGTGTCACTGCTCTTCCAGTTTTTCTTCAACTGTGTCACTGTTCTTCCATCAACAGTGTCACTGTACTTCCAATCTTCCTTCAGCTGTGTCACTGTTATTCCATCAACAGTGTCACTGTACTTCCAATCTTCCTTCAGCTGTGCCACTGTTATTCCATCAACAGTGTCACTGTACTTCCAATCTTCCTTCAGCTGTGTCACTGTTCTTCCATCAACAGTGTCACTGTACTTCCAATCTTCCTTCAGCTGTGCCACTGTTATTCCATCAACAGTGTCACTGTACTTCCAATCTTCCTTCAGCTGTGTCACTGTTCTTCCATCAACAGTGTCACTGTACTTCCAATCTTCCTTCAACTGTGTCACTGTTCTTCCATCAACAATGTCACTGTACTTCTAATCTTCCTTCAACTATGTCACTGTTCTCAGAGTCTTCCATTATCTCCCACAGAAAACTAATTACTCACCCTGTACCATTATATATCTACAGTGATGCAGTAACTTGCTCTATCTTCTACATCTCTATTAAACCACAGAACTGTAGACATTAAGTCAGTGTGAAACAACCTTTCTTACTATACACATAAGTTACCCCTTAAGAAATCCCACATAACCAAAAATCATTAAAACACTTTGACATATTAATACACATTATTTAAACTGTACTGTTGTTCAATTAGCTACCTGTCTTCTTTGTACACCTACCACCCGACTTACGACCGAGTTCGGTTCCGAGAAACCGGTCGTAAGTCGAAATGGTCGTAAGTCGAACTTTACTACTGAATATCAACAAAACATTTTTGTAATGACTTTGTTTTATTGTTTTATTTTGGTATTTCATGTTTTACTTTACTGTATATTAAAAAATCCTCTTAAATAATTTAATGTCTGGATCTTAAGAAATCTTTAAGCAATAGAATGTGACTAAAATGTATTGTACAATGTTGTCTTAATTTTCTGACTGACATTATTTTATTACAGGTAAATTGTATTATTTGTGTACTCGTAAAAGAAATAAAGAATTTGAATTTTGAATTTGACACACATGTACAACACCTGGGTGTCTTTATTGATGAATAAGACACATGTACAACACCTGGGTGTCTTTATTGATGAATAAGACACATGTACAACACCTGGGTGTCTTTATTGATGAATAAGACACATGTACAACACCTGGGTGTCTTTATTGATGAATAAGACATGTACAACACCTGGGTGTCTTTATTGATGAATAAGACACATGTACAACACCTGGGTGTCTTTATTGATGAATAAGACACATGTACAACACCTGGGTATCTTTATTGATGAATAAGACACATGTACAACACCTGGGTGTCTTTATTGATGAATAAGACACGTGTACAACACCTGGGTGTCTTTATTGATGAATAAAACACATGTACAACACCAGGGTGTCTTTATTGATGAATAAGACACGTGTACAACACCTGGGTGTCTTTATTGATGAATAAGACACGTGTACAACACCTGGGTGTCTTTATTGATGAATAAGACACATGTACAACACCTGGGTGTCTTTATTGATGAATAAGACACATGTACAACACCTGGGTGTCTTTATTGATGAATAAGACACATGTACAACACCTGGGTGTCTTTATTGATGAATAAGACACATGTACAACACCTGGGTGTCTTTATTGATGAATAAGACACATGTACAACACCTGGGTGTCTTTATTGATGAATAAGACACATGTACAACACCTGGGTGTCTTTATTGATGAATAAGACACATGTACAACACCTGGGTGTCTTTATTGATGAATAAGACACGTGTACAACACCTGGGTGTCTTTATTGATGAATAAGACACATGTACAACACCAGGGTGTCTTTATTGATGAATAAGACACGTGTACAACACCTGGGTGTCTTTATTGATGAATAAGACACGTGTACAACACCTGGGTGTCTTTATTGATGAATAAGACACATGTACAACACCTGGGTGTCTTTATTGATGAATAAGACACATGTACAACACCTGGGTGTCTTTATTGATGAATAAGACACATGTACAACACCTGTGTGTCTTTATTGATGAATAAGACACATGTACAACACCTGGGTGTCTTTATTGATGAATAAGACACATGTACAACACCTGGGTGTCTTTATTGATGAATAAGACACATGTACAACACCTGGGTGTCTTTATTGATGAATAAGACACATGTACAACACCTGGGTGTCTTTATTGATGAATAAGACACATGTACAACACCTGGGTGTCTTTATTGATGAATAAGACACATGTACAACACATGTGTGTCTTTATTGATGAATAAGACACATGTACAACACCTGTGTGTCTTTATTGATGAATAAGACACATGTACAACACCTGGGTGTCTTTATTGATGAATAAGACACATGTACAACACCTGGGTGTCTTTATTGATGAATAAGACACATGTACAACACCTGGGTGTCTTTATTGATGAATAAGACACATGTACAACACCAGGGTGTCTTTATTGATCAATAAGACACATGTACAACACCTGTCTTTATTGATGAATAAGACACATGTACAACACCTGGGTGTCTTTATTGATGAATAAGACACATGTACAACACCTGTCTTTATTGATGAATAAGACACATGTACAACACCTGTGTGTCTTTATTTATTTATTTATTTATTTATTTATAATTTGAGCACACTTACAGAGGTACAAAAAAAAAAAATACAGATAAGAGCAGCATGCCAAAGCCACTTATACTATGCATAGCATTACGGGCTGGCTTAAAATTAACTTAAGATTAACTAAGCAATGATGAAATCAGTGAAAAACATTAATGTAAACTGATTACTATAAAGCACAAGTGAGTATTACAAAGACAGGTCATATGGTTGCATGCATTGTTGTAAATTCAGTAGAATGGAGTATTCTGTTAGGTAGTGAATTTAAAAAATAATAAAGTTAGATTGGGTTTTAGGTTTAACATTTATGTGATATAATTGTGAGAAACATTTAAGATATACAATTTATAAGGTTCAGTTATTCAGTATTTATTTGGTTTTGGGTGAGTAAGTGATCTTTGAGAAGAGACTTGAATTGATGAATAAGACACATGTACAACACCTGTGTGTCTTTATTGATGAATAAGACACATGTACAACACCTGGGTGTCTTTATTGATGAATAAGACACGTGTACAACACCTGGGTGTCTTTATTGATGAATAAGACACGTGTACAACACCTGGGTGTCTTTATTGATGAATAAGACACGTGTACAACACCTGGGTGTCTTTATTGATGAATAAGACACATGTACAACACCTGGGTGTCTTTATTGATGAATAAGACACATGTACAACACCTGGGTGTCTTTATTGATGAATAAGACACATGTACAACACCTGGGTGTCTTTATTGATGAATAAGACACATGTACAACACCTGGGTGTCTTTATTGATGAATAAGACACATGTACAACACCTGGGTGTCTTTATTGATGAATAAGACACATGTACAACACCTGGGTGTCTTTATTGATGAATAAGACACATGTACAACACCTGGGTGTCTTTATTGATGAATAAGACACATGTACAACACCTGGGTGTCTTTATTGATGAATAAGACACATGTACAACACCTGGGTGTCTTTATTGATGAATAAGACACATGTACAACACCTGGGTGTCTTTATTGATGAATAAGACACATGTACAACACCTGGGTGTCTTTATTGATGAATAAGACACATGTACAACACCTGGGTGTCTTTATTGATGAATAAGACACATGTACAACACCAGGGTGTCTTTATTGATGAATAAGACACATGTACAACACCTGGGTGTCTTTATTGATGAATAAGACACATGTACAACACCTAGGTGTCTTTATTGATGAATAAGACACATGTACAACACCTAGGTGTCTTTATTGATGAATAAGACACATGTACAACACCTGGGTGTCTTTATTGATGAATAAGACACATGTACAGCACCTGGGTGTCTTTATTGATGAATAAGACACATGTACAACACCTGGGTGTCTTTATTGATGAATAAGACACATGTACAACACCTGGGTGTCTTTACTGATGAATAAGACACATGTACAACACCTGGGTGTCTTTATTGATGAATAAGACACATGTACAACACCTGGGTGTCTTTATTGATGAATAAGACACATGTACAACACCTGGGTGTCTTTATTGATGAATAAGACACATGTACAACACCTGGGTGTCTTTATTGATGAATAAGACACATGTACAACACCTGGGTGTCTTTATTGATGAATAAGACACATGTACAACACCTGGGTGTCTTTATTGATGAATAAGACACATGTACAACACCTGGGTGTCTTTATTGATGAATAAGACACATGTACAACACCTGGGTGTCTTTATTGATGAATAAGACACATGTACAACACCTGGGTGTCTTTATTGATGAATAAGACACATGTACAACACCTGGGTGTCTTTATTGATGAATAAGACACATGTACAACACCTGGGTGTCTTTATTGATGAATAAGACACATGTACAACACCTGGGTGTCTTTATTGATGAATAAGACACATGTACAACACCTGGGTGTCTTTATTGATGAATAAGACACATGTACAACACCTGGGTGTCTTTATTGATGAATAAGACACATGTACAACACCTGGGTGTCTTTATTGATGAATAAGACACATGTACAACACCTGGGTGTCTTTATTGATGAATAAGACACATGTACAACACCTGGGTGTCTTTATTGATGAATAAGACACATGTACAACACCTGGGTGTCTTTATTGATGAATAAGACACATGTACAACACCTGGGTGTCTTTATTGATGAATAAGACACATGTACAACACCTGGGTGTCTTTATTGATGAATAAGACACATGTACAACACCTGGGTGTCTTTATTGATGAATAAGACACATGTACAACACCTGGGTGTCTTTATTGATGAATAAGACACATGAACAACACCTTGGTGTCTTTATTGATGAATAAGACACATGTACAACACCTGGGTGTCTTTATTGATGAATAAGACACATGAACAACACCTGGGTGTCTTTATTGATGAATAAGACACATGAACAACACCTGGGTGTCTTTATTGATGAATAAGACACATGTACAACACCTGGGTGTCTTTATTGATGAATAAGACACATGTACAACACCTGGGTGTCTTTATTGATGAATAAGACACATGTACAACACCTGGGTGTCTTTATTGATGAATAAGACACATGTACAACACCTGGGTGTCTTTATTGATGAATAAGACACATGTACAACACCTGGGTGTCTTTATTGATGAATAAGACACATGTACAACACCTGGGTGTCTTTATTGATGAATAAGACACATGTACAACACCTGGGTGTCTTTATTGATGAATAAGACACATGTACAACACCTGGGTGTCTTTATTGATGAATAAGACACATGTACAACACCTGGGTGTCTTTATTGATGAATAAGACACATGTACAACACCTGGGTGTCTTTATTGATGAATAAGACACATGTGCAACACCTGGGTGACTTTATTGATGAATAAGACACATGTACAACACCTAGGTGTCTTTATTGATGAATAAGACACATGTGCAACACCTGGGTGACTTTATTGATGAATAAGACACATGTACAACACCAGGGTGTCTTTATTGATGAATAAGACACATGTACAACACCAGGGTGTCTTTATTGATGAATAAGACACATGTACAACACCTAGGTGTCTTTATTGATGAATAAGACACATGTACAACACCAGGGTGTCTTTATTGATGAATAAGACACGTGTACCACACCTGGGTATCTTTCTTGATGAGTAAGACACGTGTACCACACCTGGGTATCTTTCTTGATGAGTAAGACACATGTACCACACCTGGGTATCTTTCTTGATGAGTAAGACACGTGTACCACACCTGGGTATCTTTCTTGATGAGTAAGACACATGTACCACACCTGGGTGTCTTTATTGATGAATAAGACACATGTACAACACCTGGGTATCTTTACTGATGAATAAGACACATGTACAACACCTGGGTGTCTTTATTGATAAATAAGACACATGTACAACACCTGGGTGTCTTCATTTTAAAATTAAGAAAACAAACTTAAATTCTATAAGTGGGATATAGTACATTATTCACTTATGGTGACTGGTATATATTTACTTCAGAAAAGATCTTATTGTGCAAAATATTTCTGGTAGCCTTAAAAATGTATTATGATTTAGAAATATATGAGAATAAGAATGCGTAGTTTTAACAATATTGAAGATATTAGCACTTCAATAAAAAGGGTATTTCGAGATATAGTTCAGGTCGTTTCAAAAAGATGGACCCGATTGTTGCATAATCTGTTTGAAATCTGGTCCGTCTATTTCAAATAATCTGTGTTAAGGAAGAATCTAAGTGTTAAGATGAACATCTAGGAGGCCTGGTCTCAGACCGCCTCGCGAGGGCGTTGACCCCAGAAATCCTATGCAGGTATTCTCCAGGTAAGGGATAATAAACAAGGATAATAAAGGTTGAAAGAATTGGCCAGTATAATTGTTTTTAGCAACAGCGTTGAAACTGCTGCGAGACAGGCAAACTCGGCTGTTTTCAGAAAGTTCTGGATTTTCTGTTTTAATATTATGTATTACATGAGTTGTGTTGCAACTTTCAAGAGGTTCAGGTCGGGAGTGATATAAGGATTGTCCTGTATATGTTGTATGTACAGTAGTACGTGTGAATGTTATGTATATTGAGAAGGTTAAGAGAGGTGGAGTGTGTTCTCTGGCAGTAGACTGAAGACTGGTACAATGTGTTGTCTGGCAGTAGACTGAAGACTGGTGGAGTGTGTTGTCTGGCAGGAGACTGAAGACTGGTACAGTGTGTTGTCGGGCAGTAGACTGAAGACTGGTACAGTGTGTTGTCTGGCAGTAGACTGAAGACTGGTACAGTGTGTTGTCTGGCAGGAGACTGAAGACTGGTACAGTGTGTTGTCGGGCAGTAGACTGAAGACTGGTACAGTGTGTTCTCTGGCAGGAGACTGAAGACTGGTACAGTGTGTTGTCTGGTGGTAGACTGAAGACTGGTACAGTGTGTTGTCAGGCAGGAGACTGAAGACTGGTACAGTGTGTTGTCGGGCAGTAGACTGAAGACTGGTACAGTGTGTTGTCTGGCAGTAGACTGAAGACTGGTACAGTGTGTTGTCTGGCAGGAGACTGAAGACTGGTACAGTGTGTTGTCGGGCAGTAGACTGAAGACTGGTACAGTGTGTTGTCTGGTAGTAGACTGAAGACTGGTACAGTGTGTTGTCTGGCAGTAGACTGAAGACTGGTACAGTGTGTTGTCTGGCAGTAGACTGAAGAGTGGTGGAGTGTGTTGTCTGGCAGTAGACTGAAGACTGGTACAGTGTGTTGTCTGGCAGTAGACTGAAGACTGGTACAGTGCGTTGTCTGGCAGTAGACTGAAGACTGGTACAGTGTGTTGTCTGGCAGGAGACTGAAGAGTGGTACAGTGTGTTGTCTGGCAGTAGACTGAAGACTGGTACAGTGTGTTGTCTGGCAGTAGACTGAAGACTGGTACAGTGTGTTGTCTGGTAGTAGACTGAAGACTGGTACAGTGTGTTGTCTGGCAGTAGACTGAAGACTGGTACAGTGTGTTGTCTAGTAGTAGACTGAAGACTGGTACAGTGTGTTGTCTGGCAGTAGACTGAAGACTGGTACAGTGTGTTGTCTGGCAGTAGACTGAAGACTGGTACAGTGTGTTGTCTGGTGGTAGACTGAAGACTGGTACAGTGTGTTGTCTGGCAGTAGACTGAAGAGTGGTACAGTGTGTTGTCTGGCAGTAGACTGAAGACTGGTACAGTGTGTTGTCTGGCAGTAGACTGAAGACTGGTACAGTGTGTTGTCTGGTAGTAGACTGAAGACTGGTACAGTGTGTTGTCTGGCAGTAGACTGAAGACTGGTACAGTGTGTTGTCTAGTAGTAGACTGAAGACTGGTACAGTGTGTTGTCTGGCAGTAGACTGAAGACTGGTACAGTGTGTTGTCTGGTAGTAGACTGAAGACTGGTACAGTGTGTTGTCTGGCAGTAGACTGAAGACTGGTACAGTGTGTTGTCTGGCAGTAGACTGAAGACTGGTACAGTGTGTTGTCTGGCAGTAGACTGAAGACTGGTACAGTGTGTTGTCTGGTGGTAGACTGAAGACTGGTACAGTGTGTTGTCTGGTAGTAGACTGAAGACTGGTACGGTGTGTTGTCTGGTGGTAGACTGAAGACTGGTACGGTGTGTTGTCTGGTGGTAGACTGAAGACTGGTACAGTGTGTTGTCTGGTAGTAGACTGAAGACTGGTACAGTGTGTTGTCTGGTGGTAGACTGAAGACTGGTACAGTGTGTTGTCTGGCAGTAGACTGAAGACTGGTACAGTGTGTTGACTGGCAGTAGACTGAAGACTGGCACAGTGTGTTGTCTGGCAGAAGACTGGTACAGTGTGTTGTCTGGCAGTAGACTGAAGAGTGGAATGTGTTGTCTGACAGTAGACTGAAGAGTGGTGGAGTGTGTTGTCTGGCAGTAGACTGAAGACTGGTACAGTGTGTTGTCTGGCAGTAGACTGACGACTGGTACAGTGTGTTGTCTGACAGTAGACTGAAGACTGGTACAGTGTGTTGTCTGGCAGTAGACTGAAGACTGGTACAGTGTGTTGTCTGGCAGTAGACTGAAGAGTGGTACAGTGTGTTGTCTGGTGGTAGACTGAAGACTGGTACAGTGTGTTGTCTGGTGGTAGACTGAAGACTGGTACAGTGTGTTGTCTGGCAGTAGACTGAAGACTGGTACAGTGTGTTGTCTGGTAGTAGACTGAAGACTGGTACAGTGTGTTGTCTGGTAGTAGACTGAAGACTGGTACAGTGTGTTGTCTGGCAGTAGACTGAAGACTGGTACAGTGTGTTGTCTGGTAGTAGACTGAAGACTGGTACAGTGTGTTGTCTGGCAGTAGACTGAAGACTGGTACAGTGTGTTGTCTGGTAGTAGACTGAAGACTGGTACAGTGTGTTGTCTGGTGGTAGACTGAAGACTGGTACAGTGTGTTGTCTGGTAGTAGACTGAAGACTGGTACAGTGTGTTGTCTGGTAGTAGACTGAAGACTGGTACAGTGTGTTGTCTGGCAGTAGACTGAAGACTGGTACAGTGTGTTGCCTGGCAGTAGACTGAAGAGTGGAGTGTGTTGTCTGGCAGTAGACTGAAGACTGGTACAGTGTGTTGTCTGGTAGTAGACTGAAGACTGGTACAGTGTGTTGTCTGGCAGTAGACTGAAGACTGGTACAGTGTGTTGCCTGGCAGTAGACTGAAGAGTGGTACAGTGTGTTGCCTGGCAGTAGACTGAAGAGTGGAGTGTGTTGTCTGACAGTAGACTGAAGACTGGCACAGTGTGTTGTCTGGCAGTAGACTGAAGACTGGTACAGTGTGTTGTCTGGCAGTAGACTGAAGACTGGTACAGTGTGTTGTCTGGCAGTAGACTGAAGACTGGTACAGTGTGTTGTCTGGCAGTAGACTGAAGACCGGTACAGTGTGTTGCCTGACAGTAGACTGAAGACTGGCACAGTGTGTTGTCTGGCAGTAGACTGAAGAGTGGTGGAGTGTGTTGTCTGGTAGTAGACTGAAGACTGGTACAGTGTGTTGCCTGGCAGTAGACTGAAGAGTGGAGTGTGTTGTCTGACAGTAGACTGAAGACTGGCACAGTGTGTTGTCTGGCAGTAGACTGAAGACTGGTACAGTGTGTTGTCTGGCAGTAGACTGAAGACTGGTACAGTGTGTTGTCTGGTAGTAGACTGAAGACTGGTACAGTGTGTTGTCTGGTGGTAGACTGAAGACTGGTACAGTGTGTTGTCTGGCAGTAGACTGAAGACTGGTACAGTGTGTTGTCTGGTAGTAGACTGAAGACTGGTACAGTGTGTTGTCTGGTGGTAGACTGAAGACTGGTACAGTGTGTTGTCTGGTGGTAGACTGAAGACTGGTACAGTGTGTTGTCTGGCAGTAGACTGAAGACTGGTACAGTGTGTTGTCTGGCAGTAGACTGAAGACTGGTACAGTGTGTTGTCTGGCAGTAGACTGAAGACTGGTACAGTGTGTTGTCTGGCAGTAGACTGAAGAGTGGTACAGTGTGTTGTCTGGTGGTAGATTGAAGACTGGTACAGTGTGTTGTCTGGTGGTAGACTGAAGACTGGTACAGTGTGTTGTCTGGCAGTAGACTGAAGACTGGTACAGTGTGTTGTCTGGTAGTAGACTGAAGACTGGTACAGTGTGTTGTCTGGTAGTAGACTGAAGACTGGTACAGTGTGTTGTCTGGCAGTAGACTGAAGACTGGTACAGTGTGTTGTCTGGCAGTAGACTGAAGACTGGTACAGTGTGTTGTCTGGCAGTAGACTGACGACTGGTACAGTGTGTTGTCTGACAGAAGACTGGTACAGTGTGTTGTCTGGCAGTAGACTGAAGAGTGGAATGTGTTGTCTGGCAGTAGACTGAAGACTGGTACAGTGTGTTGACTGGCAGTAGACTGAAGACTGGCACAGTGTGTTGTCTGGCAGAAGACTGGTACAGTGTGTTGTCTGGCAGTAGACTGAAGAGTGGAATGTGTTGTCTGACAGTAGACTGAAGAGTGGTGGAGTGTGTTGTCTGGCAGTAGACTGAAGACTGGTACAGTGTGTTGTCTGGCAGTAGACTGACGACTGGTACAGTGTGTTGTCTGACAGTAGACTGAAGAGTGGTACAGTGTGTTGTCTGGCAGTAGACTGAAGACTGGTACAGTGTGTTGTCTGGCAGTAGACTGAAGAGTGGTACAGTGTGTTGTCTGGTGGTAGACTGAAGACTGGTACAGTGTGTTGTCTGGTGGTAGACTGAAGACTGGTACAGCTTGTTGTCTGGCAGTAGACTGAAGACTGGTACAGTGTGTTGTCTGGTAGTAGACTGAAGACTGGTACAGTGTGTTGTCTGGTAGTAGACTGAAGACTGGTACAGTGTGTTGTCTGGCAGTAGACTGAAGACTGGTACAGTGTGTTGTCTGGTAGTAGACTGAAGACTGGTACAGTGTGTTGTCTGGCAGTAGACTGAAGACTGGTACAGTGTGTTGTCTGGTAGTAGACTGAAGACTGGTACAGTGTGTTGTCTGGTGGTAGACTGAAGACTGGTACAGTGTGTTGTCTGGTAGTAGACTGAAGACTGGTACAGTGTGTTGTCTGGCAGTAGACTGAAGACTGGTACAGTGTGTTGCCTGGCAGTAGACTGAAGAGTGGAGTGTGTTGTCTGACAGTAGACTGAAGACTGACACAGTGTGTTGTCTGGCAGTAGACTGAAGACTGGTACAGTGTGTTGCCTGGCAGTAGACTGAAGAGTGGTACAGTGTGTTGCCTGGCAGTAGACTGAAGAGTGGAGTGTGTTGTCTGACAGTAGACTGAAGACTGGCACAGTGTGTTGTCTGGCAGTAGACTGAAGACTGGTACAGTGTGTTGTCTGGCAGTAGACTGAAGACTGGTACAGTGTGTTGTCTGGCAGTAGACTGAAGACTGGTACAGTGTGTTGTCTGGCAGTAGACTGAAGACCGGTACAGTGTGTTGCCTGACAGTAGACTGAAGACTGGCACAGTGTGTTGTCTGGCAGTAGACTGAAGAGTGGTGGAGTGTGTTGTCTGGTAGTAGACTGAAGACTGGTACAGTGTGTTGCCTGGCAGTAGACTGAAGAGTGGAGTGTGTTGTCTGACAGTAGACTGAAGACTGGCACAGTGTGTTGTCTGGCAGTAGACTGAAGACTGGTACAGTGTGTTGTCTGGCAGTAGACTGAAGACTGGTACAGTGTGTTGTCTGGTAGTAGACTGAAGACTGGTACAGTGTGTTGTCTGGTGGTAGACTGAAGACTGGTACAGTGTGTTGTCTGGCAGTAGACTGAAGACTGGTACAGTGTGTTGTCTGGTAGTAGACTGAAGACTGGTACAGTGTGTTGTCTGGTGGTAGACTGAAGACTGGTACAGTGTGTTGTCTGGTGGTAGACTGAAGACTGGTACAGTGTGTTGTCTGGCAGTAGACTGAAGACTGGTACAGTGTGTTGTCTGGCAGTAGACTGAAGACTGGTACAGTGTGTTGTCTGGTAGTAGACTGAAGACTGGTACAGTGTGTTGTCTGGTGGTAGACTGAAGACTGGTACAGTGTGTTGTCTGGCAGTAGACTGAAGACTGGTACAGTGTGTTGTCTGGTGGTAGACTGAAGCCTGGTACAGTGTGTTGTCTGGTGGTAGACTGAAGACTGGTACAGTGTGTTGTCTGGTGGTAGACTGAAGACTGGTACAGTGTGTTGTCTGGTGGTAGACTGAAGACTGGTACAGTGTGTTGTCTGGTGGTAGACTGAAGACTGGTACAGTGTGTTGTCTGGTAGTAGACTGAAGACTGGTATAGTGTGTTGTCTGGTAGTAGACTGAAGACTGCTACAGTGTGTTGTCTGGTAGTAGACTGAAGACTGGTGCAGTGTGTTGTCTGGTGGTAGACTGAAGACTGGTACAGTGTGTTGTCTGGTGGTAGACTGAAGACTTGTACAGTGTGTTGTCTGGTGGTAGACTGAAGACTGGTATAGTGTGTTGTCTGGTAGTAGACTGAAGACTGGTACAGTGTGTTGTCTGGTAGTAGACTGAAGACTGGTACAGTGTGTTGTCTGGTGGTAGACTGAAGACTGGTACAGTGTGTTGTCTGGTGGTAGACTGAAGACTGGTACAGTGTGTTGTCTGGAAGTAGACTGAAGACTGGTACAGTGTGTTGTCTGGTGGTAGACTGAAGACTGGTACAGTGTGTTGTCTGGCAGTAGACTGAAAACTGGTACAGTGTGTTGTCTGGAAGTAGACTGAAGACTGGTATAGTGTGTTGTCTGGTAGTAGACTGAAGACTGGTACAGTGTGTTGTCTGGTAGTACACTGAAGACTGGTATAGTGTGTTGTCTGGCAGTAGACTGAAGACTGGTACAGTGTGTTGTCTGGCAGTAGACTGAAGACTGGTACAGTGTGTTGTCTGGCAGTAGACTGAAGACTGGTACAGTGTGTTGTCTGGCAGTAGACTGAAGACTGGTACAGTGTGTTGTCTGGTGGTAGACTGAAGACTGGTACAGTGTGTTGTCTGGTAGTAGACTGAAGACTGGTACAGTGTGTTGTCTGGTAGTAGACTGAAGACTGGTATAGTGTGTTGTTTGGCAGTAGACTGAAGAGTGGTGGAGTGGGTTGTCTGGTAGTAGACTGAAAAGTTTACCTGGAGAGGGTTTCGGGGGTCAACGCCCCTGCAGTTCAGTCTGAAACCAAGCCTTGTGGTGGATCCAAGTCTGGTCAACCAGGCTGTTGCTGCTGTCCACATGGAAACTGACGTACGAACCACAGCCAGGCTGCTCATATGCTGACTTTAGGTGCCTGTCCTGTGTGTTCTTGAAGACAGCCAGGGGTTTATTAGTAATCCCCCTTATAAGAACATAAGAAGAACATAAGAACGAAGGAACACTGCAGCAGGCCTACTGGCCCATGCAAGGCAGGTCCAAGTCTCCTACCAGCTTAAGACAATGCACCCAACCTAGTCAGGTCAGGTCACCTTGACTTAAGGGAGGAACACGGCAACCGTCCTGGTAGCACAAGCTAATGAGGTCCAACTCACACCCACCCACACCCACTCATGTATTTATCCAACCTATTTTTAAAGCTACACAACGTTCTAGCTTCTATAACTGTACTTTGGAGTTTGTTCCACTCATCCACAACTATTACCAAACCAGTACTTTCCTATATCCTTCCTGAATCTGAATTTTTCTAACTTAAAACCATTGCTGCGAGTCCTGTCTAGGCTAGATATTTTCAGCACACTATTTACATCCCTTTTATTTATTCCTGTCTTCCATTTATACACCTCAATCATATCCCCCCTAATTCTACGTCTTTCTAGAGAGTGCAGATTCAGGGCCCTTAGTCTATCCTCATAGGGAAGGTTTCTGATACATGGGATCAACTTTGTCATCCTCCTTTGTACATTTTCCAGAGCATTTATATCCATTCTGTAATACGGTGACCAAAACTGTGCAGCATAATCTAAATGAGGCCTAACCAAGGATGTATAGAGTTGAAGAACAACCTGAGGACTCCTATTATTTATGCTTCTTGATATAAAGCCAAGGATTCTATTAGCTTTATTGCGAATACTTATGCACTGTTGTCTTGGTTTCAGATTACTGCTAACCAGAACTCCTAAATCTTTTTCGCAATCCGTAATGTTAAGATCTACATTACAGGTGTCCCTCAACATTCGTGAGGGTTAGGGAATCAAGAGCCTCGCGAATGATGAAAAACCGTGAATGTTTGGTGCCCCAATATATTGTAGGGAAATATATTACAATACTGCTTCCTTAACTTGTTGAACCATGAATAATCATAAAATACATGAAAACGTCGTAAACTGTACTAAATATATACATGTTATGCTTTAATAACGTATGTTATTTAATAACATGTATGTTAATAACATGTATGTTATTAAATACCACAGACTCCACCACTGCCTCCACCACTGTGAGTCCCTACTACCCTCCCACCAACCCCCACAACTGGCAGCCAGCCCTCCCACCACTCAGTGTGGTGAGTGTTTTGTTTGTTCATTATTTGCTATTAAACTACAGTATAAATAATGTAAACACATTCATGACTGCATATTGGAATGGCTATTTGAACAGGTATTGGACGGTGACATCATGTGTTTACTCTTGAACACAGCAAAGAATCGAACATTTCTGCTATTGCTAATAATAACAATAGTAATAATAATAATAATAATAATAATAATAATAATAATAATAAATACGATATAATTGAAGAAGGAAATTGTACAAAAATACGAGGGAGTGGTTGACACATCGTCAGTGTGATTTTGTTTATGCTGGAGTGAACATTAGTCTCCCTGCTCTTCCAAACATTTCACAATAATTCAGCAGTTGAGGCAGTGGTATTTAATAACATACATGTTATAAATAATAATAGTACATGTTATTATTAATAACATGTATTATTATTAACATGTATGTTATTAAATACCATTGCCTCAATCACTGCCTCTACCACTCCAGTCACACTCAATCTACAAGCACCAAACACAATGAATTATTGTGAAATGTTTGGAAGAGCAGGGAGACTAATGTTCACTCCAGCATAAACAAAGTCACACTGACGATGTGTCAACCACTCCCTCGTATTTTTGTACAATTTCCTTCTTCAATTATATCATATTTATTATCATTATTATTATTATTATTACTATTGTTATTATTAGCTGTAGCAGAAAGGTTTAATTCTTTGCAGTGTTCAAGAGTAAACACATGATGTCACCGTCTAATACCTGTCCGAATAGCCATTCCAATATGCAGTCATGAATGTGTTTACATTATTTATACTGTAGTTTAATAGCAAATAATGAACAAACAAAACACTCACCACACTGAGTGGTGGGAGGGCTGGCTGCCAGTTGTGGGGGTTGGTGGGAGGGTAGTAGGGACTCGCAGGTGGCGGGAAACTTAAATATGATTTGGTGGCTGGGAATTTGGTGGCTGGGAATTTGGCAGTTGGGAATTCGCGAATGTGTGAAGCCCGTGAAAGTTGAAAACGTGAATGTTGAGGGAGACCTGTATTTAGTTTATATGTGGCATGGTTATTGTCCTGTCCAACATTTAGAACTTTGCATTTGTCTATATTAAACTGCATCTGCCACCTCTCCGACCACTGCATCAGTCTACTCAAATCTTCCTGGAGTGCTCTAATGTCCTCGTCAGAATGAATTCGACGGCCTATTTTGGTGTCATCGGCAAACTTGCTGGTGTCGCTCTTTATGCCCTCATCTATGTCGTTTATGTATATTGTGAACAGCAGGGGGCCCAACACTGACTCCTGTGGAACACCACTCGTGACGCTTCCCCACTCTGATTTCTCCCCATTTATGCAAACTCTCTGCTGCCTATTTGTCAACCATGCCTCTATCCAGGAAAAAATTTCTTCTCCTATTCCATGTGCCTTAATTTTCCTCAATAGTCTCTGATGTGGGACCCTGTCAAAAGCCTTACTGAAGTCCATGTACACAATATCATATTCATTACCATGATCTACCTCCTCAAATACCTTAGTGAAAAAAGTTAACAAATTCGTAAGGCAGGAATGCCCCTTTGTAAAACCATGCTGAGATTCGTTGATTAATTTATGCTTTTCAAGGTGGCTACGAACTGCCTCGGCAATTATTGATTCCATAAATTTTCTCACTATGGAGGTTAGGCTTATTGGTCTATAGTTTGAAGCTAAGGACCTGTCACCTGCTTTGAAAATAGGTATCACATTTGCCATTTTCCACTTATCTGGCACCATGCCAGTTTGTAGTGATACGTTGAAAAGATTAGCCAAAGGTTTGCTAAGCTCCTCTTTACATTCCTTTAGAACCCTTGCATACAGTTCATGGGCCTGGGGACTTGTTAAGTTTTAATTTATCTATTTGCTTAAGGACCATGTCACTTGTGACCCTAATCGTGCACAGTTTATTATCGTCCTGTTCCACATAATTTATCATTTCTGGAATATCGCTGGTATCCTCCTGTGTAAAAACTGAGAGGAAGTATGTGTTAAAACTTCTACACATTTCCTTATCACTGTCAGTGAGCTGACCCGAGGAACTTTTGAGTGGGCCTATCTTGTCCCTGATCTTACTTCTGTATACCTGAAAGAATCCTTTTGGGTTAGTCTTCGATTCTCTTGCAACTTTAACCTCATAATCTCTTTTTGCTTTTCTAATTCCTTTTTTTATTTCTCTCTTTAACTGAATATATCGATTTCTTAATTGCCCCTCTCCTCTTTTGATTTGCCTATACATATGCCTCTCTTTTGACCAATTAGATATTTTAATCTATTGTTCATCCATTTAGGATCATTTTTGTTTGATCTGATTTCCCTATTTGGAACATAATTTGACTGAGCAGCTAGGACTATGCCCTGGAAAGCGTCATATCGGCATCCATCACCACCTACCTGACCCTTAGTCAGGTCATTCCAGTTCAGCCCACCTAAGTAATTTTTCAGTCCTATGAAATCAGCCAAGCGGAAGTCAGGGACAGAGACTTGATTGCCATTAGGGGAATTCCATGATATATTAAAACTGAGTGATTTGTGATCACTTTCCCCAAGCTCATCATTAACCTCAAGATTATTAATTAGTGTTTCCCTACTGGCAAGAACCAAGTCAAGGAGGTTATTTCCCCTAGTTGGCTCTGTCACAAACTGTTTTAAAAAACAATCCTGGATCGTATCAAGAAAGTCACCTGACTCTAAATTTCCTGTCAAATTGCTCCAGTCAATCTGTCTATAGTTGAAATCTCCCATTAGCACAACATTTTCGTTTGTAGATGCCTTACGAATTTCGTCCCATAGAAGTTTACTGCACTCCCTATCAAGATTTGGGGCCCTGTAAATCACACCCAAAATTAGTTTTTCTCGGCCCTCGAGAAGCTGTAACCAGATTCAGTGGCTGACGCTTCTAATTTTATATCTTGTCTAACACAACAATTTAAATTGTATGTTGTTAGGCAGTCGAAGAGTCTTGGACCCCTGACACTTATTGTGTTGTCTCTCAGTGTACTTGTAGTGCCCCCTGCTTTTCATTGGGGGAATGTTGCAACTCCTGCCGAGTCTTTTGCTTTCAAAGGGAGTGATTTTCGTGTGCAAGTTTGGTACTAATACCATTAGGATTTTCCAAGTGTATATTATCATGTATGTCTGTCTCCTGTGTGCCAGGGAATACAAATCAAGGGACTTCAGCCTTTTCCAGTGATTTAGGTGCCTTATCGTACGTATGTGTGCCATGAAAGTTCTTTGTACACTCTCCAGGTCAGCAATTTTGCCTGCCTTGAAGGGGGCAGTTAGTGTACAGCAGTATTCCAGCCTAGAGAGAACAAGCGATTTGAAGAGAATCATCATGGGCTTGGCGTCCCTAGTTTTGAAGGTTCTCATTATCCATCCTATCATTTTCCTAGCAGACTAAGTAGATGCATTGTTGTGGTGTTTGAAGGCGAGATCCTCTTGACTTTATCACTCCCAGGTCCTTCATATTACTTTTTCGCTCTATTGTATGGTTAGAATTTGTTGTATACCCTGATACAGTTTTAATTTCCTCCAGTTTTCCATATGTGAGTAGTTGAAATTTCTCTTAATTGAACTTCATATTGTTTTGAGTGGCCCATTGGAACATTTGGTTGATGTCCGCTTGGAGACACGAGTTGTCTTTGATAGGGGTCACTGTCATGGCAATTCAGGTGTCATCTGCAAAGGAAGACACGGAACTGTGGTTTACATATTTATGTCAGATATGAGGATAAGGAATAGGATGGGAGCAAGTACTGTGCCTTGTGGAACAGAGCTTTTCACCGTAGCCACCTCGGACTTTACTGTTTACTATGTTCTGTTTGTCAAAAAGTTATAGATCCATCTACCAACTTTTCCTGTTATTCCTTTAACACTCATTTTGCGCGCTATTACACCATGGTCACACTTGTCGAAGGCTTTTGCAAGGTCTGTGTATACTTCATCTGCATTTTGTTTATCCTCTACAGCATCCAGGACCTTGTCATAGTGGTCCAGTAGCTGGGACAGGCAGGAGCGACCTGCTCTGAACCCGTTGCCCTGAGTTGTGTAACTGATGGGTATCTAGCCGATTGGGGATCTTGCTTCTTAGGACCCTTTCAAAGATTTTTATATGGGATGTTAGTGCTATCGGCTTGTAGTCCTTTGCAATTCCTTTACTGCCACCTTTGTGGAGTGTGGCTATGTCTATTGTTTTTAATGGGTGTGGGATGACCCCTGTGTCCATGCTCCCTCTCCATAAAATGCTGAAGGCATGTGACAGGGGCTTCTTGCAGTTCTTGATGAAAATGGAGTTCCATGAGTATGGGTCTTGGGCAGAGTGCATGGGTATGTCATTTATTGCCTTTTCAGTCTTGTGGAGTTAAGATAATAGAGATTTTTGAGATTACCAAATTTTGGGTATCATACATAAAGAACTCATTTGGATTGTCAACCCTTAGTCTGGGTAATGGTTCGCTTATGCAGGGGCCCAATACTAGATATTGTTTACCTTAGATTTGGCATAAGAGAAAAAGTATTTCGTTTGTTTTCAATTTCCTTTATGGCTTTTAGTTCTTCCTGTGATTCTTGTCTAGTTTAAGATTCCTTCAGCTTAAGTTCAATATTTGCTATTTCATTGGCCAGTGCCTCTCTTCTAATTTCAGATATATTGGCCCCTCTCAGCAACTCTCTGATTCTTCACCTTCATCTGTATAGGGAGCATCTCTCTCTTTCTAGTTTACATCTTCTCTTTCTTTTTCTTAATGGAATGTGCCTTGAGCAGATCTCAAGAACCAAAGAGTTTATTTTTTCTAGGCAAAGGGTCGGATCTGTGTTGTGTAGGATATCTTCCCGGCTTGTTTCATTTAGGACCTGGTTGACTTGTTCCCATTGTATGTTTTTGCTATTGAAATTGAATTTTGTGAAGACACCCTCATGACTGATCACATTTTGCTGGTCAGGAGCCCTGTGCATACATGTCTGTACCTCTATTATGTTGTGATCTGAGTGTATTGTCTTTGATACGGTTGTATTATATGTCAGATCGTTGTTGTTAGTGAAGATAAGGTCCAGTGTATTTTCTAGTCTTGTAACCTCTAATATTTGCTGGTTTAAGGTGAATTTGGTGCAGAGATTTAATAGCTCGTGTGTATGTGAATTTTCATCTGAGCTGCCTCCTGGGGTGATCTCTGCTAAAATATTATCCAGTTTAGGTGTCTCAAGGTGAAAACCCCCAGTAGCAAGATGTTTGGGGCAGGAGTTGGGAGATTTTCCAGTGGTCAATTTTCAAAAGCTGTTCCTGGAAATGCTGGGAAGTTGCATCCGGAGGCTTGTATGCTACCACAATGATGCAGGTTTGGTTTTCAGTCTTTACTGCCAAAACTTCAACTACATCATTTAAGGTGTTTAGTAGTCCTGAGGAAATGAGCGACTCTGAAATACAAGCCAACACCCCCTTGTTGCCTGTTTAGTCTGTCGCATCTGAACTGGTTATAACCTGGGATTCATTTTTCGTTGTAATAATGATTCTTTATGTGGGTCTCTGTGAAAGCTGCAAACTTTGCCCCAGGGCCAGACTCATGGAACTCTGTGTTCATCAAGAACTGCAAGCCTTTTCCATCCTATGGAGAGGGAGCATGGACACGGGGGTCGTCCCTCAGTTACTAAAAACAATAGACATAGCCCCACTCCACAAAGGGGGCAGTAAAGCAACAGCAAAGAACTACAGACCAATAGCACTAACATCCCATATCATAAAAATCTTTGAAAGGGTCCTAAGAAGCAAGATCACCACCCATCTTGAAACCCATCAGTTACACAACCCAGGGCAACATGGGTTTAGAACAGGTCGCTCCTGTCTGTCTCAGCTACTGGATCACTACGACAAGGTCCTAAATGCACTAGAAGACAAAAAGAATGCAGATGTAATATATACAGACTTTGCAAAAGCCTTCGACAAGTGTGACCATGGCGTAATAGCGCACAAAATGCGCGCTAAAGGAATAACAGGAAAAGTCGGTCGATGGATCTATAATTTCCTCACTAACAGAACACAGAGAGTAGTCGTCAACAGAGTAAAGTCCGAGGCAGCTACGGTGAAAAGCTCTGTTCCACAAGGCACAGTACTAGCTCCCATCTTGTTCCTCATCCTCATATCCGACATAGACAAGGATGTCAGCCAAAGCACCGTGTCTTCCTTTGCAGATGACACCCGAATCTGCATGACAGTGTCTTCCATTGCAGACACTGCAAGGCTCCAGGCGGACATCAACCAAATCTTTCAGTGGGCTGCAGAAAACAATATGAAGTTCAACGATGAGAAATTTCAATTACTCAGATATGGTAAACATGAGGAAATTAAATCTTCATCAGAGTACAAAACAAATTCTGGCCACGAAATAGAGCGAAACACCAACGTCAAAGACCTGGGAGTGATTATGTCGGAGGATCTCACCTTCAAGGACCATAACAGTGTATCAATCGCATCTGCTAGAAAAATGACAGGATGGATAATGAGAACCTTCAAAACTAGGGAGGCCAAGCCCATGATGACACTCTTCAGGTCACTTGTTCTATCTAGGCTGGAATATTGCTGCACTCTAACAGCACCTTTCAAGGCAGGTGAAATTGCCGACCTAGAAAATGTACAGAGAACTTTCACGGCGCGCATAACGGAGATAAAACACCTCAATTACTGGGAGCGCTTGAGGTTTCTAAACCTGTATTCCCTGGAACGCAGGAGGGAGAGATACATGATTATATACACCTGGAAAATCCTAGAGGGACTAGTACCGAACTTGCACACGAAAATCACTCACTACGAAAGCAAAAGACTTGGCAGACGATGCACCATCCCCCCAATGAAAAGCAGGGGTGTCACTAGCACGTTAAGAGACCATACAATAAGTGTCAGGGGCCCGAGACTGTTCAACTGCCTCCCAGCACACATAAGGGGGATTACCAACAGACCCCTGGCAGTCTTCAAGCTGGCACTGGACAAGCACCTAAAGTCAGTTCCTGATCAGCCGGGCTGTGGCTCGTACGTTGGTTTGCGTGCAGCCAGCAGCAACAGCCTGGTTGATCAGGCGCTGATCCACCAGGAGGCCTGGTCACAGACCGGGCCGCGGGGGCGTTGACCCCCGAAACTCTCTCCAGGCAAACTCCAGACTCTGTTGACAGCTTTAGACCTTGTATGTTTTCAAAGACAAATGTCGTTATATTGGTGGAATTTAGGAGGGCTTTATATGCTGGCTCTAATATTTGTTGTTCTGGAGTTGAGGCCAATGACTGTGCCTCTGCTCCAGAAGTGCTTTCAGTTGGTGTAAGATTTCTGTCCTTTCTTGCCAATCTTTTTCCCTTCCTGGCACTTAAAACCCTAGTTCTCTGGAGAAGTTTTGGC